>NC_080029.1:108046371-108349402 GCF_030020395.1 Manis pentadactyla | reverse complement strand
AGATGTGCCTTGGGTAACTTCTTGTTTAAGGGTGACAAGACACATGCAGCAGAACTTGATCCAACCTACAGCTTTGTGATGGTTAATTTTATGTTACTTGTACTGAACTAAGATATACCCAGATAGCTGGTAAAACATTTCTGGGTGTGCATAAGGATGTTTCTGGAAGAGATTAGCATTTGAATCAGTTGACTGGGTAAAGAAATCTGCCCCCAGTAATACAGGTGGGCATCCTCCAGTCCCTTGAGGGGGATTGGAACAAAAAGACAGAGAACGGGCATATTTGCTCTCTCTTCCTGAGCTGGGATGTCCACCTTCTCCAGCCCTCAGTCATCAGCGCACTCATTTCTTGAGCCCTAGGACATGGACTGAACTATACCACTGGCTTTCTCAGTTCTCCAGCTTCCAGACAGCTTATCACAGTACTTCTCAGTCTCCATACTCACACGAACCAATTCCTACAATAATTCTTCACTTACATTTCTCTGTATATTCTTTAGTTCTGTTTCTCTGGAAGACCCTAACTATTGCAAGCTTGGAGTGAGATCAGATGAATCCCGTATGACCCATAGACATCAGGAAGGAATGGTAGAAAAATAAGTGGTTGGATTTTCTTTTTCACTTGTTTTTTTAATCAGTGCTTCTCCAGACAAGATTTTTGTTCAGCCTTTGCTAAGTATTTACCTCCTGTCACTAGGTTATTACTATCTTTTTAGCCGAGATGATGTATTTGGCTGTGGCTTTGCAGTGTAACAGAGAAGCTCCTCACAGATAAACGGGAGGCAGTCACAAAGAAACCCCACACCAGGCCCACAAGGCACAGTGAGCTTCAAGTAACAGTTCCATGGTGAGCTTCAAGATGTGCCTGCAGAAGTTTAAGAGGCAGCTTAACAGATGTACCAAACTGCAGATCAGAGGGGATATAAAACAGTTAAACTTGCTTAAGGGCACAGTGTGTCACCAGGTCACACTTACATGCGTGCTAAGCCCCACTGAGAGAGACATGAGCAGGCCCGCGCTCCTGCCTGTCGGCATGCCAGGAAGATTATAAAGATGCCACGCTGTGATATGTTGCCCTCCTGCCTGAGAAGGTACTATTAAGCTGAGTATTTACTGCACCTATTCCGACAGGAGCAGCACTGTGGAGTGCTACCTGTCTTCTGGTTGGATAAATTAGTTGTGGGTGTCACAAGATTATAGCTGCCTATTGTTCTGTCTGGCGAAGGTGGGCAGAGATGAAAGCCCCAGCCTGCCCTTGTATGTGTCGTGTGAAAGGCAGGAGGCAGCCTCTTTTCTTCCCAAACTAATGGCAAAACAAAATCTGGACTGACTATATTAGAGTTTGGGGCATAATTAAAAAGACAACACATGGCAAAGAAGGGGAGAAGGCATTTATTTATAGCAGGAGGGCACGTATGAAAGGAAAGGGAGAGCAAAGCAAGGAACCTGGGAAAATCCAATGTGCACGCCGCGAGAGGTGGGCTCCCTGCCCCGCTGTATAAATTGGTGCTGTAATCGGAACAGAAATGCTCGGTAGTCAGTGCAGAAATGATCTTCAATTTGTTCAGCTCCTCTCAAAATATTTTTTATATAAATTGTTTTGCCCTTAACATTTCCATGATATATGGAGCTATGAACTCTAAATTAGTGTTAACAGAAATTGACAAGCTCTGCATTAAAATATATCAGCCAGCCAGCCCTACAGGCTTAATTATGGAAGGAGAGTATGGTGGGCGCAAAAACTCCTGTTTCAAAATTTTACCACTTGCAATATAAATAAAAGATGATCTCATCCGCCAGTAACCTTACAGATCAAAAGGAAGATGGGGAAGCGGCTGGGCTGGCATTTATCATTATTTGTCTTGCCTGAACAGTTTTGTTGCATTTTGACAAATCCAAAATTTGTCATTTCTTGTTGTGGCGCAGAAGGAGTAACAGCCCTACTTTGTGCCTCTTAGAAAGAGGTTCAGGAAATCCCATGAATCAAAATATCCCATGCTTTGAACAGAGACAGGTCTCCCACGTCACATGAGACCATAGAGGTTTACTCTTCAGCATTCATCTATTGAGTACCCACTATGTGCAAGCATTATGTAAGTGCTTTTTTAAAAAGTGGTGTCTTTTACAATGCCTCTAGCAGGGTTTATATTCTTTGTACCTCCTTAGATTTATGTTTGGTTTTTTTCCTTTCCAATCCATACACAAACCAGGAATGATCTAAGGCCTCAGCCTCGATGCTCAGTCCCAATGCCCAGACACCATTCTCCCAGTTGGCTGCCATTAGAAATTCCTCCGTGTCTTGCTTATCATTTTGGATGTTGCGTGCTACCTTGTGATTACAGTGCCAGGTGATTTGATTGACCCAGGACATTCTCGATTTACTCCTATTGGCCAGCCTAATTATTAGCAACCATCAGCAGTGTCCCAGTTTGGACAATAAATTATATTTTACCCAATGAATGATGTGCTTTTATTCCTATTAAAGCTGTAAAGTATAGAGTGAGTGAGCATGTGACTGAATGAATATTTGTAGGCACGTAGACAGAGACTGGTAGAGATTTGAGGCCAGCTCTTTGAACTTTGCAGGCTCAGTTCACCTCCTGAAGGATGCTTCCAAAAGGAAAATTGACTTAACCCGAAAAATAACATCTCTTTCAGATTAATACAAAGTTTGTTAATTTCAAACTTACTGGTATTTTAAGTCCGATAATTCTTTGTTGTGAAAGGCTGTCCTGAGTATCACAGGATGGTTAGAAGTATCTGTGGCTTTCCTCCACCCACTAAATGCCAGTAGCACCCCCCACCTGCTCCGTGATGACCGGAAATATCTCTGAAATTGCCTAATGTTCCCTGGGGAAGGGCTAAATTGCGCCCAGTTGAGAACCACTGGGTCAGAGAATGGCTATAGATTTTCCAAAATTACTAAAGACAGTGAAGGAAAGAAAGACACATTGAAGCATATGAAACAGTAGGGTATTCTATATATACCCAATATCATGCACTTTCAAAGCCTAAAATTCAAAATTTTATTTTAAAATTTAAAGTGCACATAGTATATGATACCAGTGAGAACTCAAAGACAGTTCAAGTTCTGAATTTAGTCTCTACTCATTCAGTTTGCTTTGGGGGTTCATATTTAGTACTCACTTCATTTGCCTATGTGCTATTAGGCATGAACTCATTCAAATCACATTATTTTGTGCTTTGTATATGTATTACCAACCTCATAATATGGCACAACTTATGTCTCTTCTAGACTGGACTTGAACAAGAACTGATGAGGGTTTGGAAATTATCCTCTTTCCCTCTCCATTTGTTCCTAGTTTGTTTCTTCTTTTTTTTAATTTATACTTCTTATTGAAATCATGTATATTTTCCTTACAATAAATGAAAGTACAGAGAAGGTATATTTCCTTCCAAATGAGAAAAATGCTCAATTATGACATCAAATAGATGTAGATAATTTATTTCAGTTGACATAAAATACTGAAATGAGAAATAACTTATATCTTAAATTTTTTTCTGTTGTTTTAAGTAAGACTGCAAATACTGCCTTATCCACTAATTTTTTTCCAAGTTCATACTAACCCAAGACAGATGTATTTGAAAGCTTAAATAGATCTCCCTTTTCAATCTTGAAAATATTTTCAGGTTTACAGGAGACTTTAGATTTTTAACTGTTAAAATTATCTTTAACCAATTAAAATGGTAACAGTGATTCACACTGAGGATGCTTGACCAAATGCTCTTCCCTAATTTTGAAATGCTGATCCTTAAAGCTGTTTTGGAAACATATCCAATTATAGTGCATAGATTCAGCCTAATCTTTGAATATAGTGTTGAATAAACCATCCCACAGTATTTTCATTTTATTTCCTTTGTGACTTGCCTGAAAAAAACTAGCTTAAGCAGTATCTTTACTTACATAGTGTGCCCCTCAGTCCCTGATGATCTGAAAGAATGAGTAGCTTTACTTCGTAGTAAAATGTACTTAGTATCTGCAGAATTTTATGTAGCTCTGCTGTAGTGGTGTGGTATGGACACAGGTGTGATTAGAGTGTGGCCTCTGCTCCCCTGAAGTTCACAAAAATACATCACGTGTGGCACATATGCCATTTAAAATTTTCTAGTAGTCACATTAAAAAAGTAAAAACAAACAAGTCCAATTAGTTTTTAATAATACATTTTATTTAAACCCATATATCCCAAACATGTCATTGATGCAAAAATTACTGAGATATTTTACACTTTTTTTCTGTTCTAAAATGGTTTCATCATCCAGTATGTATTTTACACTTTTAGTGCATCTCAACTTGGATTTGTGCATTTCAAGTGCTCAGTAAACCACATGCATCTTGTGGCCACAGTACTGAACACTGAGGCCTGGAGTGGTGGTCTCAAGTTCTGGGCCCTTGACAGCTGGTTGGGATTTAAGAGGAAAATCTGAAAATGCCTTTATGTATTTATTTGTATCCCATCATGTAAAACATTTCCAGAAATACTATATGCATAGATAAGCCAATAGTTGCATTTTTTCCCCCTTCTTACATGCAAATGGTAGCATAATACATACATTATCTTTAACTTTCTTTTTCCACTTAATGTGATTTGGAGATCATTCCAAAATATACATTAGATGCATCCTAACCTGTTTAGTCTGCTGTTGGTGAACTTTTAGATTGTTTCTGTCCTATGCTATTTCAATGTAATTTTGTTTCACATATCTCTTAAGAGTGATGTCTTGCACCTTTTCAAATATTTATTGCCATTTGTATTTTCTGTTACCTGTTCATGTTCTTCATTTTTCCATTGAGTTATTGGTCTTTTTAAAAAATTTATTTGTAGGAACTCATTTTATACTAACAAAATAAGACTTTTGAACTATGAGTTGCAAATATTGTTTACCAGTTTGTCTTTTGACTTTGCTCCTTGGTTTTTAACTTGTAGAAGTTTTTATTGTTGTTACTAATAGAGTAATCTTTTATGGCTTCTGAGTTTATTGCCATAATTATAAAGATCTCCACTATTATATTATAAAATAATTTTCTTGTTCTAGAACTCTTAAATTTTTATTTTTTTAATATTTAGGTATTTGATCTTGTTTGATCTATTTTGAACTTATTCTAATGTAAGGTATAGATATATTTGTTTCCACAGGACAACCAAGTTCTTCCCATGCCATGTACTGAGCAAGCTCTCTTTTCCACACTGCTTTGAGGTAGCATTTTTATCATAGACGGGATTCGATTCTATACTGCATACAAACCCAAATGTATGTCTATTTCTGAACCTTCAATTCTGTGCCATTTCTCTTTCTTCATGTGTACTACAATATTATTTAAATTAGAATAAGACATTTTCTTAGCTCTGTGGGCTAGTTCCCTCTTCTTAGAGTACTTGTTCAGATTTTCCCTAGCTGAACTTGTGACTTGATTTCTTTTCTACAACAGTATCAGTTTGTCTCGTTTCAAAATAAACTCGGTGTATTTAGTAGAATCAGTTTAAATTTATCGGCTAACTTGGAGAGAAGTGACAGTTTTATGATGGTAAACCTGAGCCTATCACATGGCTTTTGATTTGTTTATACCTTCTTTTGTGTCCTTGAGGCATGTTTTTACTTTAGTTCATATGTATTTTACACATTTTAAAAGTTAACTTCTAAGTATCTTTTATCTTTGTTGCTATTGCAAATGAAGTTTTTCTTTTTTGATAACTAGTTGACATTTGTATATACAAAAGCAACCAATTTTGTATATTGATACTGAAATCTCTTTAGTTTTGATGGTTTTTCAACTTATCTTCTTAGGTTTTCCAAGATGATATCACCACAAACATGATAGTTTCATCTGTTCCTCTCCAAATTTTCTTTCTCTCATTTCTTACTCTCATATACTTATGTTGGCTTAGTACACTTTGAAAAATATTAAACAACAATGGCAATAGTATATAATTTCAGTGATTCCACATTTTGGTGCAAATTTATCTAATACTTTCCTACTAAACATGATGTCAGCTTTTGGGTTGAGATAGAAATGTCTTATCATGTGAAGGAAGTGTCCATCAATTCTCTTTCATTAAGTTTTTAAAATCAAGTATAAATGTTGAACTTATCAAATATTTTAGCATCTTTGGAGATGACCACACGATTTTTCTGTCTAGAACATTTGCAATGATTAACTATATTAGATTTTTTCCTAATACTGAATTAATCTTACATTCCTGCACTAATCCCAACTTGTCATACTATATTTTTCTTTAAATATGATATTGGATGATATTTGCTAATATTAATTTAGAATTTTTACATTGATGATTGTATTCATGAGATTCATTTGTAGTTTTCTTTTTGAGGCTAATCTTTTTTGCTTCCATTTTGCTTCATAAAATAACTTAGAAATTTTCCTTCTGTTCCTATGCCCTGGAGTTTTAATCTGAATTTAAATAACAGAATTATGTGTTCTTTGGAGATCCTTTGTGACACCATCTGAACCTGATGTTTTGGAGGAGAGATAACATTTTAACAACTTTCTCTATATCCTCAATGATGATTGGCTATTTAGATTGCTTTCTTTTTTGTTATTTGTTTTGGTAATCATATTTTCCTAGAAAGTTATTCATTTCATTCATTTCCAGATTTGTTTGCATAGAATCAAGCAATATAGGGTCATACTCTTCTTTCCATTTCCACTTTATAATTTCTTATTTTGTATATTTCTGCTTTTTCTCTTTTGTCTAGATTAAAGTAGGTACTGCTTTATCTAATTTACTTTTTCCTTAAAATAAGTCAAATTTTGAATTTATTCTATTTTCCATTTTCTAGTTAATTAATTCTGCTTTTATCTGTAGTGGTTTCTTCTAATTTTTGAAGGTTCATTTTGTTATTTTTTATATTAGTTCTCTATTTCTGCATTGGAAAATCTGTAAAACGTAGTGGCTTTAGATAACAATGAACTGTTTCTGGTCTCACATATAGTTTTGAAGGGTCAGGAATCCAGTTGCAGCTTAGCTGGGAAGTTCTGGCTCAGAATCTCCGCTGAGATTGCTGTCAAGCTGTTGGCTGAGGTTGTAGTCATCTGAAGGCTTGACCAGGGCTGGAGGATCCACCTCTATGGAGCTCACTCCCATGGCTGTCAGCTGGAAACCTCAGTTCCTTGCCATGTGGGGCCTCTCAATGGGGCTTCCAAGTATCCTCAAGCCATAGCAATGGGCACCCCCCAGAGTGAGTGATCCAAGACAGAGAGAAAGAGAGAGAGAATGACCAAGAAGGAAGTTGTGTATTGCCTTTTATAACTTTGAGTTCAAACTCTTCGAAAGGTGGAATCTTAACTTCTCTCTTAGCCTTTGCTGTGTCCCATAGATTTTGCAGTGTTGAATTACTATTGTCACTTGTCTCCATATATTGCTTGATCTCTATTTTTATTTGATCATTGACCCATTGATTATTTAGGAGCATGTTGTTAAACCTCCATGTGTTGGTGGGCTTTTTCATTTTCTTTGTATAATTTATTTCTAGTTTCATACCTTTGTGGTCTGAGAAGCTGGTTGGTACAATTTCAATCTTTTTAAATTTACTGAGGCTCTTTTTGTGGCCTAATATATGATCTATTCTTGAAAATGTTCCATGTGCACTTTAGAAGAATGTGTATTCTTCTGCTTTTGAGTGGAGTGTTCTGTAGATGTCTGTTAGGTCCAACTGTTCTAATGTGTTGTTCAGTGCCTTTGTCTCCTTATTTTTTGTCTGGTTGATCTTTCCTTTGAAGTGAGTGGTGTGTTGAAGTCTCCTAAAATGAATGCATTGCATTCTATTTCCCCCTTTAATTCTGTTAGTATTGATTTCACATATATAGGTGCTCCTGTGTTGGGTGCATAGATATTTATAATAGTTATATTGTCTTGTTGGACTGACTCCTTTATCATTTTATAATGTCCTTTGTCTCCTGTTACTTTCTTTGTTTTGAAGTCTATTTTGTCTGATACAAGTACTGCATTGCCTGCTTTTTTCTCCTTATTAGTTGCATGATATATCTTTTCCCATCCCTTCACTTCTAGTCTGTGTATGTCTTTGGGTTTGAAGTGAGTCTCTTGTAGGCAGCATACAGACAAGTCTTGTTTTTTTATCCACTCATTGACTCTATGTCTTTTGATTGGTGCATTCAGACCGTTTTTTACATTTAGGGTGATTATCAATAGGTATGTACTTATTGCTATTGCAAGCTTTAGATTCATGGTTACCAAAGGTTCAAGGGTAACTTCTTACTATCTAACAGTCTAATTTAACCAACTTATTATGCTTTTACAAACACAATCTAAAGGTTCTGACTTTTTTTTCCTCCTTTTCTTCTTCCTCCATTCTTTATGTATTAGGCATCATATTCTGTACTTTTTATCTATCCCTTGACTGACCTTGGGGGTATTTGATTTGATTTGATTTTGCATCTACTTAGTAATTAATTGTTCTACTTTCTTTACTGTGGTTTTATTTCCTCTGGTGACAGCTTTTATCCTTAGGAACACTTCCATCTATAGCAGTCCCTCCAAAATACACTGTAGAGATGGTTTGTGGGAGGTAAATTCTCTCAGCTTTTGCTTATCTGGAAATTGTTTAATCCCTCCTTCAAACTTAAATGATAATCTTGCCAGGTAGAGTATTCTTGGTTGGAGGCCCTTCTGCTTGATTGCATTAAATACATCATGCCACTCCCTTCTGGCCTGTAAGGTTTCTGTTGACAAGTCTGATGATAGCCTGATGGGTTTTCCTTTGTTATCTTTTTTCTCTCTCTGGCTGCTTTTAATAGTCTGTTCTTATCCTTGATCTTTGCCATTTTACTTACTATATGTCTTGGTGTTGTCCTCCTTGGGTCCCTTGTGTTGGGAGATCTGTGCACCTCCATGGCTTGAGAGACTATGTCCTTCCAATTGGGGAAGTTTCAGCAATTACCTCCTCAGAGACACTTTCTTTCCCCTTTTCTCTCTTCTTCTTCTGGTACCCCTATAATGCGAATATTGTTCCATTTGGTTTGGTCACACAGTTCTCTCAATATTCTTTCATTCCTAGAGATCCTTTTTCCTTTCTGTGCCTCAGCTTCTTTGTATTCCTCTTCTCTAATTTCTGTTCCATTTACCATCTCTTCCACTGTATCTAATCTGCTTTTAAATCCCACCATTGTATGTTTCATTTCTGATACTGTATTCTGTAATGATTGAATCTCCATCCAGAATTCTTCCCTGAGTTCTTGAATATTTTTCTGTACCTCCATGAACATGTTTATGATTTTTATTTTGAAATCTCTTTCAGGAGTATTGATGAGTTCAGTTTCACTTGGCTCTTTTTCTGGTGTTTGTGGGATTTTGGTTAGAACCAGCTGCTTTTGACATTTCATATTTGTATGTGGGGCCCTCTAGTGCCCAGAAGTTCTACTCTCTGGAGCTGCTCAGCCCCTGGAGCAAACTCAGGGGTTGCAGGGGAGCAGCGCTGGTCCCTGGGGGGAGGATAGAGCTGTTTCCTGCTTCCCGGCTGCAGTGCCTGTCTCCTCTGTCAGATCAGTGGGCTGAGCACACAGGTGTAAGCCTCTGTGCTTCGAGTTTGTACCTGCCATAGGCGAGGCCTCCCTCTGGCTGGCCTGATGCCAGAGCCGGGGATGCCGGCTTGTGAGCCAGTGCTGGCCAGGAGGAAGGCACAGCAGGCTATTTATCATGGCGGGGGGGCCTCAGAGCTGCATAACCACCAAGGGGGATGGAGCGCCTGAAGCTCCTGAAAGCTCCCAACCTGCTGGGCAGAGTGCACCCAGACAATTTTGTATACCTGTCCTTTCTCCTGAGCAGTAAGCTCTGTGCAATCCTTGCCCCTTTAGTAGCCCTCTCGCTGTTAGGAAGTCTCTCAGACTGCCCACCTCCCAGAGCAGCTCGATGTGGATCCCTGTTTTCCACAAGTGGCTGGAATGTCAGTCTCTCTGAGACTTCCACCTGTCTTAGCTTTCCAACCCCACTAATCTCCAGAGCACCATGCAATGTATGTTTCTGCTCCCATAGCAAATCTCCAGGGCTGGGTGTTCAGCAGTTCTAGGCTTTCACCCTCTCCCTGCTCCATTTCTCTTCATCCACTGGTGAGCTGGGGTGGGGCAAGGGCTTGGGTCCTGCCAGGTTATGGCTCTGGTACGTTACCCTGTTCTATTAGGTCTGTTCTTTTCTCCAGGTGTATGCAGTCTGGTGCAGCCTTCTTTCCTGTTGCTCTTTTAGGATTAGTTATATTAACTATGTTTTCGTATTATATGTGGTTTTGGAAAGAGGCCTCACCTCTCATGCTGCCATCTTTAATCCCTCCCCATCCTCTTTTGTAGAAAATTTTAACATATGTTCTATTTCTTTACCTATTTCTGCCTTTCTTTTCATTATAAAAAGGAAAATTTATATTTTTTATATGTGTTCACTCTTAAATTTTAAGTTTATATGATAATCCCCCCATTTCTTTAGGCAATAAACATTACTTATTCAGAGAATAAGGATTGTTATATTCCTTTTTCTCCCCATTCTCTTTTCAACCTCCCAATATTTGTGAATTATTTCATCTTTTTTAGTGCTCTTTTTTGTGCTATTAGATATACTCTTGTCTATATTAATTGATTTTCCAATATTAAAATGATATCCTTTAACCACATCACAGATATTTGTGAAAGTTCACATTGGGAAAGAATTTGTGTGTGAATTTGCTTAGTTATTACATTCTGGCTTATTTGTCTTACCCTTCTCATTTATATTGCTTATATTATCCCTGCATATTTATGGCACATAATATTTACTTGCTGCTCTGTAATCTGAGCCACACATTTGTTTTAGTCTTAGTGCGAATACTTCCAGTGTTCATGATGGCCCTTTTTCTCTTATACATTGGTTGGCTAAAGTTTGTTCTCTAAGTTCTGCACAAAGAGCTTATGGGAAGAATATTCTCTGAATTCTTACATGTTCAAAAGTCTTTCTCTGTTGTCCTATATCCAAATAACATCTTTAGGGTATAAATTCTTTTTTGGAGGTTATCTTAATTGCTACTTAGCACATAGAAGTAAGTCCAGCACCAACTGATTGCTGCTGTGGAGAAGTCTCAGGCCAGCACACCCTTTTTCCTTTTATAAATGCTTCATGGCCTAGCTGCCCAAAAAATATTATCATGTTGTTGCCTTGAAGTCCAATAACTTTACTAGGCTATGTCTCAGTGTGTCCTTTTTTATGCAGATACAAAATTCTTTTATTTCAGATCAGTTTTCTCGAATTAAATTTTAAGTATTCTGTTATAATTCAATATTTTTTTCTTCAGCAACCCTAAATATGCGTATGTAGAATTCCTTTGCCTATCCTCTACATTTTCTTCCTTTTTATTCTTTTAACTCTTCATTTTTACTTCATTTGTTTTCTTTCTTCCTCCACCCCTGCCTCCCATTTCTAACCTCTGTTCCTCACTGTGTGTTTAGCAGCATCTAGTCTCTCTAGCACTTCTTCCAGTTTCACTTTAATTTCTGTGATGGTTTTATATTTTCCTTCAACCTTTTTCCTAAGCTCTGCCAGGTTACATTTCACCATCCCCACTGTTACTTCATGATCTCTTCTCTGAGCTCTTGCATCTCTGATTTGTGCTCTTCCTTCATAGAATCAGTTGCTTCACTAAACTTTTTAAATTTTTGGCGAAAACTTTGGTCATGATTTTCATCTACCCTGTGGCATTGTTTTTTGGTGCTTATCTGCCACTGGTTTTATTCTTTTCCTGTGCTTCTATTGATCCTCTGATTGCTTCTTTTTGACTTTTCATCTTTGCAAGATGAGTTTCTCCTTAACCAGATATTTGCAAAAGTTCACATTGGGAAAGGGCTGAGGCCAGATAGACTTTTCTGTGTTGCAGAGTTTTGTGTGTATGTTTGTTTTTCTTGAGTCAGTGGAGTTTAGCAGCTCCAAAGTTTTTTCCAAAGCAAAATTACTTTTCTCCTCCTCTAGTAGAGACAGATAGTTTCCTATATATATGATTGGTCTCTTTGATTTCTCTTTTAGCCTCACTTTTTCTCCTTGGAATAAAACCAGGGACAGTGGCTCTTCTGCCAGTATATGACCTCTGTTTCTGCTGCTACATATGAGGTGTTAGGTTTCACACCTCTGGGTATACCTCCACCTTCAAAAACTGCATTTTGTCTTTTTCCAAGACCTATGCTGCATTGTCCACTCTCTTTGTGCATTCCTAAATAATTTCCACTGCTTTTGGCAACACTTCCCCTTGTTTTATAGTTTGGGGTTCTAGATATTCCTTGGTTTTGTCAGAAATAGAGCTTGTCTTTCTCATTCTCATTTTCCTTGTTGCCTTTGCGTAGTCCCCAGGAAGAGAAGGAAGAGGTACTGACTTTATGGTACCATATGCAAACCCAAAGTCTCTTCCATTCTTTTAAAATTGCTATTATTTGGATATTTTTAAATTCTCACAGTATATTAAAACATGTATGCCATATTCACACATAAATTATGACATGTAAATATATTAAGTTGTATGTTTCCTCCAAATTTTTTATTTATAAGATAACCAAAAAAGCTTAGAGAACACTAAAGTAAAAAAAAAAAAAAAAGATGAGTGTGTTAAATGCTTTATAAAGCTGTTGGCCTGAAGAGAAGTAACATGTCCCTCTTCTAATAAGCCTAGATAGATAGATACCATATACTCTGTGAGCAGTCTGCTTTGAGGAATAATATCTGAGAGAAATGTAATAATAATAATAGCACTTTTGGTAGCTTTTCAGTTTAACAGTATATTTTGCAAAGCATTTTCACATATTTCATGTGAAATCCAAATAAGGCCCAAGCAAATTAAGGACCAATTTAAGGCAACACAGCTTAATGTCAAACTCTAGTCACTAGAGTCCTTGACTACTGCCTGGGATTTACAAAGTGATTATGTCCGTTAAAGGAATGTGTACCCATTCAAAAATGGGTCATATAGTTTAAGAAGCTGCCATGAGACAGAACTCTCCTAATCAAAATGTGTTAATCTTGAATTCTTTTCTTTTTAATGCGGTAAAGGCAGAGAGATATGTTAGTTTCTTCAAATGCTTGAGGTAATCTTTTCAAAATTTCTTAAATTGGTTCCACAGCACAAAAAGAAGAGGAGATATATTCATTCTTCAGTTTATTTGATCAATGTATGTGGTCAAGGCAGGTAACTGAGACTAAAAAAGATTTCAGAATGAGAGCTGGAAAGCAGTCTTTATTATCTTACACATTTTATTTTCAACCTATTCAGTTTTTAGATGACCAGTGGCTTGGTATCAACTCAATTATTGTTTGAGAGTATATCAAATAACCATCAGTTAAGATGTCAGAGTAGCTTTATTCTTTTGAAATAAACTGCCTCTTCCATAATTTATCCTGATGCTCCAGGGCCAGATGCAATGCAATCAAATAATTGAAACTTCCATCATTTCCAAATGTAGCTTAGGCACAGCCAAGTGTGTGGTGGTATATTACTGATTTATTAGCACAGTCAGAATGTTGGGGGGGGAGGGGGAGAAGGTATAAGACAATTGTGAATAGATTAGCCATGCTCAAAGATTTCAGAAACATGTATAAACACTTTTTGAGTTAGTCATCATTTAATGACTACAATCAATTGTGTTCACCCATTTATGAACTCATAACTATTTAAATAAGGCTGTTTAAATATAATTAAAAGAACTCAAATCACAGCTGAGAGATTTTTCCAATAAACACTCAAAAATAATATTGAAAATTTGGGAAGAGTCGATTTTCTAAGTAAAATCTAGGCTTTGGACTAGCTGACAATCTCTCCTTGATAAATATCCTTGTCTAGAAGTGTTCACTTTTTACTGTTAAAAGATAAAGCTGCAAAACTACAAAGAGAAAGAAAGGAAAGGAGAGGAGAGAGAGAAGAGGGAGAGAGGCTTCATGGGGAAGTATATATTTAATAAGCATAGAATTTCATATGAAACTAAAAGTTGAGAAGAGGCTTTTTTATATGAAATTATCACCCTGCTTTCTGCACCTAATTCCACAGGCCCTAAAATGGCTAATTAAAACCTAACTGTATTGCTTAGTTAATTCAGTTGACACTTAACCCTGGGGAATATTTTGGCAGTTAATTATGTCCATTGACAATTTTTATATGGTGGGTATAAATTTATAGTGATACAGCTATAAAATTCCACCCCAGCAACCAAATTTTTGTTCATACGTAGGTCCAGATTAATCTTAATCAGGGGTAAGAAAGGTAATTGAGCTAGTTTGATAAGTGATTATTTCTATAGTGCTTCAAAGAGCTTGTCATTTGTATGAATTGTTTTTCTGCTGCAGTGCAATCTGCAGAAAGATGTGCATTTCTAAAGAGCACGGATTGGTGAATAACTAAGAATCTTTCTCATTCACTTTCTTTCCCTTCCTCTTTTACACACACACACACACACACACACACACGTAATTTAAAGTGAAATTTCTACTCACCTTCAATTTTTAAGCCATTTTAAACTGTTAATAAATGATTTTTCTGAGCCCAAGAACTTGCTAGGTTAAAAAACATGATAGAAACTCATACCTAAGGAATTTACAGTCTCATTGGGAGACAAGACTTTGAAAATACAAACCAATTAGAAAAGTAAGAGAACTGAATTGGGTATCCAAATACATGGGGTTTGGGAGCAGAGCGCTATTGAGTCTTTGAATGTCAAGGAGGAAGAAGTAGGGCTGTGGGATAAGAGGAAGCAGACACGCTGAGGTGACAGAGCTGCACCAGCCTCAGGTACCCTGTGGAATCCAGAGGAGCATCATAGTAGAGGTAGGGAGGTGACTTCAGAGGCATCACACAGTAGGACCTGAACTGAAGCCACATGGAGGTGAAGATTAGCAGATCCCCTAGCCTCTGCATAAACATAAAGAATCTTTTTAAACTGGTATTGAACAATTGTATTTGGAAGGCATAGCCAAAAAGAGATTATAAGTGGTTGCTTTCTTCACAACACAGAAGGTTATTCTCGGCCACCATTCACTTTGTTGGGTCTGTGATCTCTAAGCCAAACAGAAAATTATTTATGCAGCGAGACTCTGTGCTCAGCCCTGGGAAGATTCCATTTCTGCCACATGCACCCTCTTCCAGCCATTTGGAATGGGGATCAGAAACTGCCTGCACCAGTAATCACCCTGCAATACACAGAGCAGTCATTTATGTAGACAGTGTGGGAGAGAAGAAAAAAATTGCTGTGTTCCCCATCACCCAGTGAGTCACATCCACCCACCCCCTACCAGTGACTTAAGTGTAAATAAATGAATACAACCAAGTTCACTGGTAACCTTTAGAGCCTTCCATTAATCAGAGTAATAAAGGGTCTTTTCTCGGGTCTTCACTGATGCTTTGAAAGAAAAATGGTCACAGAAGGTCAGTTTAGTTCCAGCCCTTATGACACTTTGTCAATACGGTATTGGCAATTCGGTTATGGTGGAAAATAAGGGCATTATTTAGCTGTTAGGAGTTAGTAAATAGATTATTTATTATGTTGTCTGCCATCAGTCAGAACCCCAAGCTAGCAAGGTACCAGCTGCCTGAATAATTTTGCTGCAAAGGCCTAAACCAGTTTGCTGGACTTCCTCTCCTTCCCTCCCTCCTTTCTGCCTCATCTTCCTTTCTCTCCCTCCCTTTCTCTTTCTCCTTCTGTGTGTATATATATATGTGTGTGTATGTGTGTGTGCATGTGTGTGTGTGTGTTAGAAAATGTTATAATATTTGAGGTTGATGAATGTGGGAATTTATTAACAGGAAATGAAAACTGATAGGTATTTAACATTTAATGTGAAATAATCTACTGTAACATAAAAAACTCAAAATAATACTAACTGTTGTAATTGTCCATGATAATTAAACTGTCACTGTGGTAATTAAAAAGATAGGTGGGTAGTAAGTTATTGATACAAGCTCTTCAAATAAATCTGGCTAATTTTAAAACTAAATTCAACTTAAATTGAATGATTGCCTCCTCTATCACTTTTTTTTTTAAACTAACAGCATCAAAATCTGTTTTTGTCAGTATTTACAGGGGGTAAACCCAAAGGACCTGAGTCAGCATGTGTTTAAAAAAAAAATCTAGTAATAAAAATTCTTGGTAACAGAATCTTCACTTTTACTAAAGGGAAATAGTATTTACTATATAGTGAGAGCTGTAAATTAGCTCCTTGTGGTTCATCTCACATCACATACCTATATAAAATCTAGATGGATTCAAGTTAAAATTTTTTAATTAAACAGAATTTAAAAAATACTTCATTGAACATATAGCAGATTTCTTAAGTAAAAGAAATGCCTGGACTTGAAAGTCCATGAAAATTCCATAATCTCTCATTTGCAGTCTGTCCTTGTCTGGTTTTGGCATAAAGTTTTATAAGCTTTATAAAATTAGTTAGGAAGTGTTCATGCTTTCTGTATTTTCTAGAGAAGTTTTTTTAATATTAGATTGGCTTATTAGAACTCAACTGGTGTTCTATGGGAAGATTTTCAACTAATGTTCTGATATCTCTTATAACTAAGGAACAATTCAAGTTTTCTATGTATTATTGAGTCAGTTTTGCCGAGTTATATTTTTCCAGGAATTTGTCCACTACATTTCATTGTTAAAGTCCATTGGCGTAAAATTGTTCATAGTATTCCTTAATTACATTGGAAACTTTCAGCTGTGTGTATAGTTATGTTGCCCTTTTCTTCTTTATATTGATCAATTCTAGATTCTTAATTTACCAAAAATGTCTCTATTTGATTTGTTTTTTAAAAGAAGTAATTTTTGGCTATTTTATTCAGTCATATGTTTTGTTTTCACTGGGAACTGTTTCAACCTTAATTATTTGCTTCTCTCTATAGTTTTGAGCTTTCAAACCTTTTAAATTGGGCACCATTAATTTCCATCTTTTATCCTTTCCTAATGTAAGTACTTAAATGTATAAAATGTCACTTTCACTGCATCCTAGTGAAACACGGACATGTATAACTTTCACAATTCATGTATTCGAGACTTTTGAAAAACCTGATATAATTTCACCTTTGACCCAGGAGATACCACCAACCTGACCGCTTCAGCCGCCTTGAAAATTTAGGCAAGTCTGCCCGTATCGTACGTGGTGGCTAGGGCAAGAGTAAAAATGGGATGACTACTTATCTGTGTCTAAATGCCTAAAAATTATAAATGAAGCCACAAGTTGGTACATAAAATATTTTCCATCCCTCTACTTTGAAAATTATCACTATATAACAAAGTAGAAACATTTGTGTAAAACTATAGTTTTTATATCACTGAAAGTTGGCAAAATAGTAAAAAAAGAAACTGAAGTCAATTATTATCACATATGTCTAGTCTTTTAATAGGCTAGTGAAGTTTGGCTGAGAAATAAATTAAGGATGTACAGAATTCATAAATTATTATATAATTGACCCTTGAATAACACAGGGGTTAGGGGCACTGACCCCTTGTGCAACCAAGAATTCACATGTATCCTTTGACTCCTTGAAAGCTTAACACTAGTAGCCTACTGTTTACCAGAAACCTTATTGGTAACAAACCAATTGATTAACACATATTTTCTTTATTATATATATTATATGCTGTATTCTTACAAGTAAGCTTGAGAAAAGAAAATGCTTTTTCAAATTGTTGCAACTCTCCAATTTTTCAATGTATTTATTGAATAAAATCATGTAAGTGGACCTGTGCAGTTCAAACCATGTTGTTCGAGGGTCGACTGTATACTTGTTTCATAAAATTTATTTTTCTTGCATTCATTTAAGAAAAATTATTTATTATGTTGTAATCAGGATGCTCACATAATTTGTTTCCTATTGACATTAATGATCTAAAAGATCAAATATGAAATTGCAGTTGCAAAATACACATGCAAATATTTCATTAAAGTTAAACAATTCAAAATTATTTCAAGAAACTGCAACTTCCTAATGTAATTTAAAAATTTTTAATTATGATTGGCTAAGGAAGTCACAGAAGAAAGGACAGGTTCGATTTCACAAAAGCAGAAAGCTCTATCCGTCAACAAAATTCCCAAAAACCTTAAGAAAATATCTGCAGTAAATATTGCAGAGAGCTATCATGTTTACTCTGCATAGAGTTCCACAAATTGATGAGAAAAAAGCCAAAGCCAATATAGGTAAATGGGCACATTACCTAAAAGACAATCCTCAAAGGAGGAAATACAACCAGAAATAAACTCAAAACTGACACAGTACTTTGGAACCAATTTGGCCATTGAAAGCCTTAAAATATTCACTTTATTTGACCTACTGGTTCCACTGCTAAAAATTTGAGAGAAATGTGAATTTTGGAGAAGAAAGGTTTATCTACCTTACGCCAGCATGGCAGGACCTTCCTTTCTCTTTCACAGGATGTTCTTGGGCGTCTTTGCTGGGGGCTAGAGTGCGGGGAGAGAGGACCCAGAAACTAGATATTCTAGAGCTTTGTAGAGCACCAGATGTTTGCCCACGGCTGAGTTTCATGCTGCCCAGTGGCTGTGGGTAACCCTGCATCCCGGTAGCAGCCGTGAACACCTGGGCCTGATGGGAACACAGAAAGAGATTTTCAGGTGACCAGCACAGCTTGAAATGTAGAAGGTCTTCATTCTAATCATACACAAATTAAAAGTTCTGTGGGAGAACATTTAACAGGAACATGACAACTCAGAAAGAGTTGCTTCTGTAGAGTGTTGGCTCCAAGTGGCTTGGAACCCCTTAGAAATGTGAGGGTTCACTTCAAGGGGAATGGCCACAAAAACTTGTGAGCAGAAGGGTCACTTTACCCAGCCAACTGCCCAGGCCACTTTATGGAACAGAAGCTCTCTGTGCACATAGCTCTGCCTTGGTGATATTAATACAAATGATTTTTCTTGGATTCATGGTGACACAGCACCTGGAAACTGACAGTGGGTCACCAGCTGTCCATCAGGAAGCACAAATGCACCAAGTTGCCACCTGCCATTAGGAGAGCTGTTTACCCACCACCAGGCTGCTTGTCATTTCTCTGCAGAATGCCCTTCACTGGATCAGCCTGTAATACACTAACGTGATTTCAACTAAATGACAGAGCAAAATACCAGAGGAGTAGGGTACTTGGAGCAGAAAAAAAAGGGAATGTAATAACCATCATTACGTCCCTAAACTTCAACAACTGTGAAAGAGCCCTCTTGCCAAGAAGCCCAGATCCCCAATTTCAGGCAGTGTAATGGCAGTCAGCCTTGCAGAATAGAAGCAGAAACACTTGTCTGTTGGTGAGATCTCTTTCCTCTCCCATTGAACTTGTGGAGATGACCCCCCAGCATTGGTCCCAGCCCCAGGTTTGGGGGCCTATTTGATCCTGAAGTAGTGGTCTGTAAACTGCATTTAGAATCTTGCTGAAAATGAATAATAATTCTGGCCTCCCATTCTAGAGAAATGTGCACATGCTACTTTGTACACAATATCAGTGGAGCACAGGGACCCCCAGAGGCCTATCTGTGGAGCCCTTAAACTATCCTCTAGTTCTCTGTACACCCGTGCCCACCCCCTGCCCATCCCTGGTCTGTCAGGCCTCCTTGATGGAGCAGGAGCTCCATTCTACTGAACAGCACTGCGTTCTTCCCCAGCACAGTGCCCCACGAGGGCACCTGGACCTCATTTCAGGGGGCCAGTGGAGAGGTCATCCTTGTCACCCTGTCCATAAACATCCATGGTAAAGAGTCAGCTCTAGAGAGACCTTCCAGTCTGACTTCCCTCTCAGTGAGGTTATCTGTAATTCTCTAACGATGTCGGAAAGCCGTTTAGTGCTAAGGAAAAACAAAAACAATTATGGTAGGAAATTAAGAGTGAAACTACATAAGGCTTTTACAAAAAAATTGGTATTCTAGCTGCATTTTTCAACCAAGAGTCATAAAATCATTTCCCAAGCCAGAAATATCATTATCCTCATTTCACAGGTGGAAAACTGGGAATTACAGAGAGGTTAATGGCTGTGTCTAAAAGCACACAGCACGCCCTCATCAGAAGGAGATGGAAATACAGGTATAGTCAAGGGCTCATACTGTTCTGTGATAACCCAAACTTTAGGAACAAGTTTGGCTTGGCCCTAATTGGCATTCAATTTTTAAAAATGTCTTTCATTAAAAAATATAATTTGAAGAACTGGGTAATTGACTCACATTTGATTAAGGCAGAATCTATTGGATTAACATGATTAATAGGTAAAATTATAATCAAACAGAAAGCAGTACAAAAGGTGACTAAGTCATGGATCACATTAAGATACTAAATTTTTAAAAGATGGATATGCTAGGGGTTTTTTACATTAGTAATGTTCATTTCACAGTGGATCTCACACTGTTCAGCTATTGCTAGTAGTATAATTAGAATGAAGTTTGTGTTCAGGATTAAAAGAAGCAGGGCTTGGGAGGTGTTTTGATTTCACAGTAAGGAAAACCCCAGCTGTCCTCTTTCAGATTCTCCCTGTATCGTGTAGTTTGATGGTAATTTCTCAAACTGACAGTGAAACAGGCCACTCCAGCAGTCATCCCCGCTCAGAACTAAATAGAGGCAATGCTACATCAAACCCCAAAGCCCTTCAGGATCCCGAATGTTCACCAGCCTATACTGGGATAATATAGTCCATCATTTTTCCTATGATGTAAAGTTGTATCCTCAATAGAAATTTCATCGATTTGAAGCTTCTCTAGCATGAGCCACTTCCAGACAGCCAGGCCAGGAAGTGAAATGAAAAATAGAGTGCTTGGGATTTTTATTCTGCTACTCAGTCTTAAATCCTTTTGCTCAAGAAACAGAAGTTGCTGTGGCATAAATGAAGGTGAATGGGGAAGTGACTTTCTTCTCCCAGCCAAGACTTCCTCTGTTTCAGACTGAGTAGTGGTATAAACTGGGAGGAGGGAAGGAACTAGGGGAGATTTCAGCCATTCCCTAATCCTCATCAGCGTCCCAAAGGCCAATTCATATATCATGCAACATGAATGAAAAACTGGCTTCCTGTGCAAACATACCTCCCGAGCAGTCTCCCAGCCGCCACGCCACTAGCTGTAGGGTTTCCAAGTAGGAAATCAGGAGCCACCTCTGCAGTCCCTGTCTTATCTTGCTGTTACTGCCGGAAGCCTGCTCTGCCCAGGTGGATGTCGAAGGACCTGGGACTGAAACACGGGATTTGAGCAGGGTTAGCTTTCTTTGCCTGTAAGAATGATAAAATGCTTAAGGGATTGATGATATTTCCTGTTGGCAAGAATTCAGGGAACAAGTAATCCCATAATCAACTTGTCAGAGTATATATTGAAAGATAGTTTGGTACTTTCTATCAAAATGTTAATAAAATGTGCATCCCTTTGACCAAGCCAGTTTATACACACCTAGGCACAATGATATGGATTCACGGTTGTTTATTATAGCATTTTCTTTGTATAGCAAAATATTGGAGCCAACCAAATTATTCATAAGTAGGAAAAATCATTAAGTCATGGTATAGCAATGCTATGGAATACATGTCTTTTTTTAAAAGATCTAACCATATGTCAAGGAATTTAAGTGAAAAGAGAAGTGGTAGAAATATATATATATTTACATAATATGATCCTACTTATGTATTTTTAAACAGTACGTGTTTCCTATAATTAAATGGACAGACGATCAGAATGGACGCATCCCCAGCTGTTAACAGGGTTGACCTGTGGAGAAGAGAAATGAGCTGGGAGATTGGGAGGGGTGAGAAGATGAAGGAAGAATTCACTTTCTAGTCAATATATTTCAGAAATTTATTCTAATAAATAAATGGCATTTTTATCATAAAAGAAGGATGTCATTGGCATCTCCTCAGTGGGCATTAGGTAGCTAAATGTGAGGGAGTGGAAATCCCACATGACCCATCCACTCACAAGCCATTTGAAGTCTCTAAGTCTCTTTTTCTCATCTGTAAATGAGGACAACGATGCCTACCTCCCAGTACTGTGGTGAAGGATCACACGACAGAGTGCTTATCAAAGCTCTGTTTACTGTTCAGTGTAAGGGGTTATGAAATGTTAAATAAGATTAAAATAAATTTTAATAAGACATAAATGAATGTTTTCCAAGGTCAAGAAGAACAAGTTGATCAATGTAATAAGATGCCCATGGGTAGAACTAAATTATTCCAACTTTGGGATATGACCAGCCAAACTGTGATGGTTTTTGAGTGATTCAAGTGAGGTTGGCATGGAGCCCCCCTGAAGTGGATGGGGTGCTGCAAGTTATCATAACCCTGGGAGGTTAGTCTGGAGCAATGCAGGGGGAAATTCTCCTCTTTCTGGGGCTGGGGAGTAGTTTGGAATAGATCCCGGGGCTCAAGAAACCTGAGAGGGTGAGTTTCTACCGGCGACATGCAGGCTGGGACTGAGGCTGGGAATTAACCTGCATGACACTGTAAGGCAGGTTTGAGCTTCCACAGTAGTTGTAAGTGATTTTCGGTGTAAAATTTTTCATCTATTATCACAGGACCTTCACATAAAATTTCATTAGAAGTTGGAATCTGATCTCAAATGTTCAGTCAAGAAACAGCAAAGGGCCTGGCCGACTGCTCTATGTCTTAGATTCCTCCCCTGGAATGAGGGTGTTTGGGACACTAACCTGAATGTCCCCTCTTATTCATGGTTTGGGACCACTTATCTGTGGCTGCCCTGGAGACTAGTCCGGCGATGTTAAGGGTGGGCCCATTCGGGAACCGCTGTGAAGTTCGCAGGCTTGGACGCATGGAAGCGCTGTTTCCTACTCCTGATTCGGTTCTCTGTCAAGCTGCTGATACTTACATTCTATCTGCCAAAGTACGCACTAATTGGACACAGGTAGCCTTTTGTCAGTGTTTAAATATTTATTGATTTGCCTACCCCCATGGTGTTGTTAATTGTCTCTGAGGATCTAAACCCCAGGAACGGCGACAGACTTAATGGAGAGGTTATATGCAGGATACAGATCTCCCTTCCGAGGGCCAGACTTTTAGAGACAGATGTATGAACTTAAACAGAAAATGCCTTACAAGACATAGTTAGCTGAATGGTAAGATGTGGGAAAAATTTAGGAAGAATATTCTCCACATTTTTACTCTAGAACCCAGACTCAGGCACACACCCACAAGGACACTGTTCTAATAAGAAACATTCAGTAGGCAGATAAGGAAAGAATCCATCTTGTCCCAAAATAACCAGTCCCTTCTGCTTATTGAATTCACTGGACAAAATAGTAATATTATAGATTTCACTGAAGCAGACAGAAAATTCTCTTCAACCTAACCATGTATGGGCATTTATGTTGTACCCCACACAGTGCCCGGCACTACAGTATGTACAATGGGGATGCATAGTCTTTAATGTGGGGGAATTCACGATCACTTGTGAAAGGTAATATTTAGATGTATCAATCAGGTAACTTCTCAAGACAGGAATAAACCTTCCTAAATACCAGATTACATTGCCATAACGTTACCTTCCCATCGTTCCCTCAGCAGTCAGGGCCTTAAAAGACGTCCGGGGTTCTGACTGCTTCTCTTTGATGGAGTTTGGCATCCAGTATCAAGTTCCTCATTATCAATCCCTGATTAACTCAATTGATCAGTTTCTAGAGAACCAGGGCCCTTTACAGGCTGAGGTAGAGGAAGAGCTGGGACAGGTGATAAGGAAGATCGCTTGTAATGGGAGGATCTTCCCAGTATTAGGAGAAGCCTGATGTGAAAAGAACCTGGTTCTAAGAAAGACACTTACTCCACAAAGGTGCTTATCCTCATTCTACGTAACTACCCAGGAGGTACGGCTGCCCCCACATCTGCTCTGGAGTATCAAGGAAAGACGTTTCTGTTTATTAGCTTTAGAGAGACTTTAGGCGCTGGGCACGTTGGCTGTTGCTTTAAAGGAATGAAGTTAAGTGTAGACAACTTTAAAACGTTGCTGCCATATCTGTGTGCCTAATTGAGACACTCGTGGGTCGCCAGGCTCTGGAGTATAACAGTTTGTCAGTATAGGACACAGAGTGGACCAATTTAATAATTGCTGCAGGGGTTAGAATTTCCACAGCCTTTGATCAGATTTTTTTTTAGGTCAGCAACATTTAGAGGTAGATAAAAATACGAAGTAATTGGTGAGAAACTAGATGGTTTGTGGCTAATGCACAAAAGCACAGATTACATTGTTACTTAGATTTTATCCCCTTAATGGAAAGTCGAGATTTTTAGGAAAAACCTGTTAATGCTGATACCATAGCACGCAGCCCACCCTGTAGTGTGCAAACACCAGGCGTCTCTCCCTCCCAACACACCCTCTTACTTGCTTGCTCACTGGAGTCTCTGAATCTGCAATGACTTCTGTATTTCATCAGGTAATAAGATTCTGTGAAAGGTAATATTTCGCTTATTGAAATATGTCAGTCTAGTTCCTTTGTTACCTCCTTTTACAAAAATAGAAAATGAGACCCTCTATTCTTCTTAGAAAGGAGCAGGATAATGAAAATTGAATTCTGATACATAATCACAAAATGTCTATCAGTTTATTTGAAGAGTTTCTGAGAGAATCTGAGAGGCAGAAGAGAATGCCAAAGGTGGTGGGTGTCGTTCCTGGAAGACACTGTTCCCTCACCACCCCACCAGCCCAGACAGTGTTTCTGGGAGACACTTCACAGACCTAGTTACTCTCCTCTGAGAGTATTTCTGGGCCAATGACCTCGTTTTAAAATGGGGCACTGCTGCTGAACACGGAACCCCAGGAGTAGGGTGGCCATGCCATGGAGACCCACCTCCAGCTTGTTCTCTGCCAGAAGCCTGAGGGGCCGTTTCTGTGACGCACCAGTCACCACTGCATGACCCACTGTCCTCCTGCTGTACTTGGAAACAGGAAAGGGGGGCGTTCCAGCAGGAATTACTCTTCGGAATGTTTCCTTCCGTTTTAAAAAGATTCATCTTTTTACCTAGTGTATTAGTCTATTCTTTCTGGCTGCTGTAGCAAAATACCACAGACTGGGTGGCTTAAACAACAGGCATTTATTTCTCACAGTTCTTGAAGTTGTAAGCCTAAAATAAAAATTCTGGCTGATTCTGTTTCTGGTGAGGCCTTTCTTCCTGGCTGCCTTCTTGTGTAAGATAAGAAAATCTGTCAGGTTTTCTTATAGGGACACTAATCTTATCAGATCAGGGCCCCACTCTTATGACCTCATTTCATTTTAATTTCTTCAGAGTCCCCAAGATTAATTCTCTGTGGGACATAATTTAGGAAATGCTACTTAAATAGATTTTTAAAAGGTCTTACAAAGCAACAAGAAAATGATGGATACTTCCAACAGAAAAATGGTCAGAGAAACATTAATAGGTAATTAATGAAAAAATAATAATAATGATAAATATAACTGACCAACATATGAAAAATATTCAACCTTACTTCTAAATAAAAGATGAATGTCAAATTGAAATATGAGTCCCCATCTCCAAATACAGCCACCAAATACAGGCTCAGGGCTTCACACACATTCCATCCCTGATGCCAAGTGCACCTCTAATTTCATCTTCCACTTTTTCCATTCATCATACATAATCTTTACATTGCCACACAATCTTCATTGCCATCTTTTCACTTTTTCTGACTATATTACATATATTCCTATTATTAAAAAGCTTGGGTAACTTAGGGAAGTATAGTAAATAAAAATTAAAAATCACTTAGGTATAATCACTATTAAATTTCAGTGCCTTCTCTTTCAGTATTTTCTAATACATTTCTGTGTATTATGCATAGGATATGCATTTACAGAGTGGATTACATATATTTAATAGCCAACTTTTGTTTCTTATATTGTATCATAACTATTTCTCCCATGTTCCTAAACAATTATTTGAGCACATATTTAACAATTGCCTAATTTTTTATAATATGATAGTACCATGATTAACCAAACTCATATTGTTGAATATTTGAGTTGTCTCCAGTTTTTCACTATTATAGATAATATTTTAAGTAATATTATGGATTACAAATATTTCTGTACATTTCATAATTTTAAGCCAGGCTGCCTAAAGAGTAAAAGCAGGTCAAACAATAGAAAATTTTATATTTCTATAGTACTTTAAATGCTATAAATTTAAATACTTTAATGCTGTACTACATATCACCAGATTGTTTTTCAGGATCTCAACAATGTTTATTCATGGTTTAAAAAAATACTGTTTTAGAAATAGAAATAAACACAGCACAAAAAAGTAATTTTATTCAATTGCCTGAAATAATTTTATTCAATTGCCTGAAATAGCCATTGTTATCCCAGAGTTCTTATGCCAAAATGTTTACATATGTTTAAAGATTTTAAACATGCACTGTTGAATTGTACCCTAAAAGTTTGTGCTGATTTATAGTTTCACAATATGAGAGTAGTATTTTTTCTGGTGGGGGGAGGCATAACACACAAACATTGAACATTTAAGTAGTAGAAAATCATATTTAATTTGATGCCCATCTTTTATTTACAACTAAGGTTGAATATTTTTCATGTGTTTGTTGGCCAGTTATATTTTTCCATTAATTAATTGCCTGTTAATGTTTCTTTGACCGTTTTTCTCTTGTAAGTATCTATCATTCTCTTGTTGTTTCATAAGGTCTTCCTATGTATTTAAGTAGCACTTCTTAAAAACAGTCCCACAGAGAAATTAATGTCCCATGAAATGATAAGGTTCTACTAAAATTTTTTAGAAATTGAAATACTGGTGATACTATTTATTAAAAATTATTTTTAAAGGGTATTTATAAGAAAAGTATTAAATATAAATAATGGTTATTATTCCATATCTGTCTTTGAGGTGTAATTTGTTTTGCCTGAGAATGCCAGGAAGTGGCATGAGAAAATACCTAATGCATATGCATTCAGTGTTGTCCCTGATCATTCGCTGAGCATCTCCTGGGTGGCATCTGTTCAGTGGTCACTAGAACGTCATAGATCTTATAATATCCAGCATTACCTTATCTTAAAAAATAAGAGAGAATTTGATTACTACAGTTTTCCCCCTTCTCTTGAACTACTCTGTCTTTTGAATGGTTTTTCACAAAATACATGCTGGTCTGCTTTTATTGAGTTCAGGTGAGTCTGAAAATTATTGAGATCACTAGTCAAACATTTTTGCCCAAATAAATAGTGACCGTATAATTTATCATCTAGACTGAGATAATTTTGGAAGCAAAAAAGATTAATAACAACACAGTAAGGGTAAACAACACAACAAGGGTCACCGACAGACAAGCTGGAACGCATGGTCATTGAAACCACAGCACACTCTTACCTCCAGCGTTTGTTGCTCTGAGTTAGATTAAATGTGTGTGCTCAGATTGCCTTCTTAACTAGGAGCTTCTCAATCAACATTTTTAGTGACTGTGAAATAATCTATGTGTTTACCATTATTTAATCATTTCCTTATTGATGGGCAATTAGGCTGCTTCTAATTTTCATCTATTAAATATGATGCTGAAATGTACATATTTATACATAAAATTACAGCCTTAATTTATATTTTTTTCCTTGGGACTGTCTCAGAGTTAAAATCATGTCATAAGCTCCCCTTTCCCTCTATGATTTTCTCTTCTTTCCCTTCTCTTTCCTTTTCCTAAAAGTCATTATAGAAACTGATTGGAATATCTTCCTGGTTTCCTCATTGATTAATAAGTGAACTACAATCTTTAATACATGTTTATCTTGTTGTTGTTCCTCTCTCTCCTCTAACTTGCATTTTGTTTTGTTTCTGATTCACACAAGAAGGATAAGTTATGGTGGCCGCAGTAATGAGTGGAATTCGGCTTGTGGTCTGACTATTTGGTAATATAGGTAAATGGATTAATGGACAATAGAGTTCTATTATTGATTCAGTTATAAAGAATCCAAGCTTAGTCTCATTTTTTGTGTGTATTTGTCTATTTTGAGCTCAAATCAGTTAAGAATTTTATTCTTACTGGGAGAGGGAACAGTTCTGTGGTTCTGGACCTGTCAGTTCTTGTGTTGTTTGTTATCTTACTATTAATCTACGATAAAGATGTAGAACTGAAGATAGATGCTCTCTATGCGAATTGCGTCTTGTGTCTATAATTCAGAAAGCCTTTTCTCTCTCACAGTGTGAATGTGAAATGTTTTCTTACCTCTTAATAAATTTAATTACAAAGTCTTTTAAATTAAAAGGAACTCCGTTGGCTTTTAGAGATAATAAGATCCTGTAAATCAAATATTCCCCCAAAATAAGAAAATTGAACTGTAAAGACATTAGGTATGCTAGACACAAAAGCTATTACATGGGACAAAGCACAGTAGGTGGGATGAGGGAAGCCCTAGAGACTGAGAAAAGGATAGTAAGGGTGTCCCCACAGGGACAAAGGAGAGTGGCAGTGGCTGGAGATTGGTTACACTCAAGTGGATTAATCAAATAAGTAAATATACTAAGAATAATGGAGTCTGGTTTCTCACTGTCAAAGAAGGAAATTTCTGAAAGGAAGAAAACTACAATAAACCATGTGGTGTCAGGTTCAAACAGAAAGTATCAGTTTGTACTCATGATTTAACATATAGGTATAAATACTGCTCTATATAACTTTATCTATCTATCTGTAGATGTAGATATATTCATTCTCTAGCTCTGTCTACTGAGAAGGCCTGAGAGTCGTGACTTCCAGTGTCACTGTGCAGTGAGCACATTTGCTCCCAGATTTTGATTTATAAATATCATTCTCCACTAAAAGGAACCAATTCCTTGACAAAATAAAAGATTCCAATCTGGGGCGGGAAAAGTACAAGATGAGCTTGTAACCTCCTGTGGCAGAAAGAGAGAAGTGCTCAAAGAATGATGGGGGCAGGTCAAAGCAGCACAAAAGCCTCTGTGAAGGAGTCCCATGGGCCAAAGCTGGAAAATTTGAGCAGCAAAATAAATAATGAGGTAACAGATTAAAACCCACTGAATAAAGTAGGAATAAATGAGTTTGTGTTGAACAAAAGATATAGATAGATTAGATAGATAGATGCTAGATAGATAGATAGATAGATAGATAGATAGATTAGATAGATAGATAGATGATAGATAGGAAGGAAGAGAAAGAAAGAAAGGGAAGGAGGAAAAGGAGGTAGGGAGGAAGAGAAAGGGAGGGGAAGGAGAAGAAAGAGACAGTTTGGTGAGGTATAGGATATATATCATCTCAAAGTACCTTAACTAATAGCTATGAATTACAAAGGGAAAAAGAATGACTTTGCAGTGGAGAAGCCTGGTGGATACCATCTCCGTGAACTGATTAAAGTTAATATATAATCAATAATGAGACTAATCAGAATTATGTGCCACCTGATAAGATTCAATGAGAACACACCCTCACCGCTATGATATTCTTACCAAAATTATATAACCTGAATCAAATATTAAGGGAACATCAGATTAATTCAAACTGAGCTACTGTCTACAAAGTACCTTGTCTGAATCTTCAAAAGCAGCATGACCACGAAAAGCAAGCAAAGGAGAAGGAACTGTTCCATATTGAAGGAGAACTATAGAGCCACAACAGCTAGCAGCAACGTGTAATACTGACCTGGATCCTTTTACCATAAAGATATTATTGAGACAATAGGCGAAACTTGAATAGAGTGTGAGGACAAGGTGGTAGTAATGTGTCAGTATTAACTTCCTTATTTTGATGGTTGTGTTGTGGTTATGTAGGAGAATGTATTTATTTGTAGGAAATCCACCCTAAAATATTCAAGGATGGTAAGGGTATCATATCAGCAATTTTCTCTCAAGTGGTAGAGGAAAAGTTCTTTCTATTCAAGTGGCAATATTTGAAAGTTTGATGCTGTTTCAAGCTAAAAAAAAAATACAAACAACTTTTGTACATTGTGCAAAGTGGTGCACATTTTAATGATTCTTGATACAAATTGCTAAGTTGCTTTCCAAAAGGCTTGTGCCTCCTCCTATAACTGTGCAGTTCCATTTTTTCCTATTAAATTTTGTCAGGTAAGCCAGGCATGAGCTGCATTCAAAGACCTTATTTTCAGCCCTACCTGTCACACTTTATAATAGAAGTGCTGATTTTCATGAACTCACTTATTATCTCAATGTGGGAGTAATCACTCATTGTATCATTAGCTGATAATGACTAGATGAGTTGATTGAGCTGTAAATGACTATGGTTAGAGATTGCAGCTCAGCTGATTAGATAAATATGCCACATATTTCATTTTGATCATATCACTTTCACTATCATTTGACTGAAATGTCTTCCTTTGCCCTAAAGTTCTCATTAAGGCATGGTAATTTTTCTGAAATATGACTGTATGCATGACTTCTATCAGCCAAAACCAATAGTTACAGAAAAGGAAGCTTATTTTTACATTTTAGCAACTGCCTAGCTATATGATTTTATGCAACTCTTGAAATCTGAAGATCCTTTGTTAGAAAATGAATAATATCTTTATTACACTCAAAGAAGTACACACATGTGGTAGGGCAGAGAACAGTGCTTCTTTAATTGAATATGTTGTCTAGTTAAAGAATTTTGGTGAAGAGATTGGAGGGTTTTCCCCCAAAGAATTTTTCCCCTGAAGAATCACTTCTTTGGCACTTGCTGTCAGGTGTTATTTAGTCTTTGAGGCAAGTACTTCACAAACTTGGAAGTGCAGATCTGTTCAGTAGGTGTGGCATGGGGCCTGAGAGTCTGCATTTCCAAGAGGATCCAAGGAATTACTGATGCTGGCTGTGCACCAGCCTCACACACAGTGAAAACAAGGGGCTAGCAAACAGCCCACTTAGGTTTTTTCATGTTTTCTCAAGAATGGACCTTGGAGGTAGCATGTGAAGAGAGTCTTGACACAGTGGTGAAACTGCTTCTCCCTGGAAGCCTGGCTCACCCACCTGCTCTAGAGCTGAGTTAATCCAATGGCCAGCTCAGTGGACCATGACAAGCAGCCACAGTGAGAAACTTCACTGGGCCAAGTTGTGTACTTCAGAAAATAGACAAATCTGAATAGGCCAGTTACCATTATGGAGATTGAATCAGTAATCACAAAACTCCCCCCAAAACAAAAGTCCAGAACCAGACAGTTTCACTGGTGAATTCTACCAAACAAAGAACATTTAATATACCTATCCTTCTCAAACTTTTCCTAAAAATTGAAGAGGCAGTAATGCTTCTGAACACATTTTATGAGGCCGACCTTACCCTGATACAAAACCAGACAGGGACACTGCAAAACAAACAAATAAACAAACAAACAAAAATTACAAGCTAATATCCTTGATGAACATAGATGCAGAAGTCCTCAACAAAATATTGTCAAACAATTCAACAATACATTAAGAAGATCATACACCATGATCAAGTGGGATTTATTCTAGGGCTGCAAAGATGGTTCAACATCTACAAATTAATCAATGTAATATACCACATCAACAAAATGAAGAATAAAAATCATGTGATCATCTCAATAGATGAAGAAAAAGCATTTGACAAAGTTCAATATCCGTTTATGATTTTATGATAAAAACTCTTAATGAAGTGGATATAGAAGGAATATTATAACGTAATTTTATTATATACCTCAATGTAATAAAAGTCATGTATGACACACTGAAAGCTAACATCAATAAGATCAAGAACAAGACAAGGATGCCCACGCCCACCATTTTTATTCAACACAGTATTGGAGCTCCTAGTCAGAGCAACTAGGCAGGAAAAAGAAATAAAAGGCATCTAAACTGGAAAGGAAGAAATAAAAGCATCGCTATTTGCAGATGACATGATACTTCATATAGAAACGCCTAGTCTCTGCCCAAAACTGTGAGAACTAATAAATGAATTCCTAACGGTAAAGTTGTAGGGTACAGCATCAATATACAAAATTCTTGGAAGAAAACACAGGCAGTAAGCTCCTTGACATCGGTTTTGGTGATATTTTTTTGTACCTGACTGTACAGGCAAAGGCAACAAAAATAAGTGAGACTAAGAAGCTTCTGCACAGAGAAGGAAAAAAGTCAACAAAAAAAAGGCACCCTACTGAATGAGAAAAGATACTTACAAATCATGTATCTGAAAAAGGGTTGATATATTAAATATATAAAGACCCATGTGAATCAATAATGGGTTTAAAAATGGGCAGAGGATCTGAATAGACATTTTCCCAAAGAAGATGTACAGATGGCCAACAAGTATTTGTAAAGATGCTCCACATCACTGATCATCAGGGACATGCAAATCAAAACTACAATATCACCTCCCACCAGTCAGAATGGCTATTATTAAAAGGACAAGAAATAAATACTAGCAAGGCTGTGGAAAAAGGGAACCCTTGTATGCTATTGGTGGGAATATAAATTAGTGTAGCCACCATGGAGAGCAGTATAGAGGTGCCCCCCAAAATTAAAACTAGAACTACCACATGATCCAGCTATGCCACTTCTGGGTATTTATCTGAAGAAAATGAAAACACTACTTCAAAAATATATATGCAGCCTATGTTTATCACAGCATTATTTACAATAGTCAAATCACAATTTACAAGGTGGAAACAACCTAAGTGTCCAGTAATAATTGAATGGATAAAGACGATGTGATTGTATATGTATCGAGAGACAAAGGGAAAGAGAAAGAAAGAATACTCCTCAGCCATAAAAAAAGAATGAAACCCTATCATTTGCAACAATGTGGATGGGCCTAGAGGGCATTATGCTAAGTGAAATAAGCCAGAGAAAGACAAATACCATATGATTTCATTTATATGTGGAATCCGAAAAAACAAAACAAAAGTCGACTCACGGTACAGAGAACAGATTGGTAGTTGCCAGAAAGGAGAATAAGGGTGGGCAAAATGAGTGAAGGGGATCAAGAGGTACAAACTTCCAGTTACAAATACGTAAGTCATGTGGACATGATATCCATCAAGGTAACTATAGTCAGTAATACTGTGTCGCACATTTGAAAGATACTAAGAAAGTAAACCTTAGAAGTTCCCATAATAAGAAAAAAAAACCTTTTTTTTTGGTAACTTTGTATGGTGACAGATGGTAACTAATTGTGGTGATCATTTCGCAATGTATACAAATATTGAATCATTATGTTGTACACATGAAACCAATATAATGTATGTCAATTATACTTCAGGTTTTTTTTTAGGACAGAATTGACTTTCTTGTCCATGTAGTACTGTGGTTTTTAATGGACTGTGGCCCATATCTCTTATTTTTCTCCTAAAACTCCTTATACAAACTGGGGGAAACAAGTTATTATCATTCCTTGGAAAGGGTAGAGAAAGGGAAGATGAGGACACATGGGGTCTCATGAGGTGTCTTAGATACGTCCAGATAAATAGGAATCTTGTTTGGTCTAGTGAGCCACAAATTGACCCCAAGTTTAAATGAACTTTATTCAGTCATTTTCTCTACATGGCGTAAGGAAAAGGGGCTCCTTTATAAGTAGCTGAGTGTTACCGAGTCTTTTCCATGAGTATCTTGGATTCAGAATTTTTAGGGATGATGTTTGCTCTGTGGTAAACAGGTATGTTTACATTTCAAAAGCATAAGCCAGCAATTTCTACTTCAAGTGGTCTCTTAACTTTGAGAAACTGGGTAAAACCATCCCACTGTATTGATCTGGAAATTGGGACTCTAAAGGTTAAGTAAACTTACCCAAGGTCACTAGATTTAGCATAAAGAATAAGTGGTAAAGGTGGGATTTGAATTCTCCCTGTATGATTTCAAAGGTCAGTGAACATTTAGTGTGCCAGGCTTCTTCTCTAAGAATATTTGTGCTTAAAAAAGTACTTTAAGTTTAAATCAGTGGGAAATTGGTGACATGCTAGGATTTTGTTGCTTGATCAAGATTATGCATCTCTTAAGTGACAGAGAAAAAAATTCGAATCCAGGTCTAGTCAACTGCACAGGCTTTGTATTTCACCCACTTCCTCTAATGATACAGAGTCAGGCTGCTAAAAGCAGTCACATGAATATCACATCATATTTGTACAGCACTACAAGTTCTCAGACTTGTCATTTGGGTCCTACAGTATTCCTGAGAGGTAAGTGGAGCAGGTTTTCCATACAGCTCACAAGTTAGGAAACCAGGATTGTCAGAGTTAAACCAACAGGCTCACAATCAAGAAGTGATGGCCCTAAAATCTAGGTCTTGGGCAGCAAATTCCATGAGTCCACAGCCTTCACTGATATCAAAACACTTCAATGTGTTTCTGGAGCATTTTTAAATGGATATATCCCCAGCTGTGACAGAGGTTTATCTCCATTTAAAAACACATATTTAGAAGCTAGCCAAGGCTGTGATCTGCTCTTAGATTTCTAAAATAATGGCAGCTGTCTTAACAGGAATTTACTGAGTACCTACAATGCATAAAAATTAACATGACATGGGCCCTGCCTTCAAGTTGCTTAAAATCTAACCTACATGCCGAAGACACAGATATAATTGAACAAGATGGAAAATTCGTTTGAGTCTATATGTAGAGAAGTAAGTACAAACTGAGGCAGGAATATAGGAATATGAGTAGAAATATAAATACCCTTCTGGGAGGAGGAGAGCAACTTTGTACTTTGCAGGTGAATTTTCCACAAAGGGCAATGATCATTGTTTTGATGCACAGCGATTTGGATCTTCATTTCTCCTCTCTGTGTCCAAGAGCCCAAGTAGGCCTGTCAGAAATCCTTTGGAATTTTATCCTTGATAGGCATTCACTACTAGCCCTATTTGGTGTCATCTCCAGTAACTGTTGGGCTGCCGTACTTCAGTTGTATTAAAAATACAAACAAAAAGAACACCTCTTCCCAAAACATGCTGAATTCTCATCCTACTCCATACCTTTGCCTGTGCTTTTACCCAGGGACCTTTCCCTTCGCTTCTCTACCTGGACAACTCTTATTCATCCTTCAGATCTCAGCTTAGCCTTGTGCATACTGGGAATTGTTTCTAATTCTCCAAGTCTGCAGTAAAGCACAGAGTGGTCTATATGGGTTAGGCTGTGCTACAGCAACAGGCATCCTCCAAATCACAGTGGCCTAAAAAAAATAAAGGTTTATTTCTGACTCACACTGTATGTCCACTGCAGATTCACTGGGGGGTCTGAGCCCAGTGGGGCCTCCGTCATCAGGAGCACTGCCAGTCATCATGAAGGAAAAAGGCTTTTCCACCTGGATCTGACTTGAGTTACTTCTACTCCTATTTCATTAGCCAGAATAAGTCATGCCTAAATTTAAAGAGCTAAAGAAGTACAATTGTATTTGGTGCCAAGAAGGAGAAGACCCAGAATCTCAATGAGTTTCACTACCAGCACAGAGCCCTTCCTGCTTGCTCCCAGGAACTCAGTACTTAGCACAATGCCAGTACTTACTACACTGCGTTGCAATTACCTGCTTATAGTCAGCATGCCCTCCCTGGGCTCAAGCTTTTTAAGAACAGGTGCTCAACCTTACTTTCATATCCAATACCTGCCACTGTGTATGGCAAATACACACATTCAGTGAAAAGGCTTGAATGAAGAAGACAATGTCCTCTTTTTAAAAAATGTAAGCCTGTATCTTTAAATTTATAATTTCAAAACAATTCCAAATCAAAATGCTATTTATGTCTTATGTTCCTTAGGAAAGATATACATATAGCCTTGAGCTACAATTCCAACTTTGCTTTTGAATGCAAATATTTTAACAAGTATAACACACAGAAGCTTGAACTATCAATTTTTCCTAGCAGCTTTGGTAAAATATCTTGTTTATCCCAGAGATCCTAAATTAGACTGAAGGAAAAAAAACCTCTATCTTTAAAAATACATCTGAGATTTATTTGTCTTCAACTTGTCTTGAAGACAGGTCAGAAGTTAGGGCTGCTTAATATTTAAGAAAGAAAAATAATATTTACTTAGTTTTCTTAGTTATGAGTGGACTTTGATAACTAAACATGATAAGTAAATGAAAAAGATAAATTATCATTTAACTTCTATGTTCATAATTAGGTATTAATGTTCCTATATACTTTAGGGCTTTGAAAGAGATCTGTTCAATTTCTACCCAAACTGGTTTAAGAAATAACCTACTAATCTGTTGTTGAATTCAGCCAGAATGGTAAATTCTTTAAAACGTCCAGCTACTAAGAAGTAGCTTAAATAAATTAACTGGCACATTCCTAGCAAGCCAGCGTGTATTAAAATAATTGCAAGGTATTTTTGGAGAAAACACAATGTATACGATTGTAATAAAAACTACAGGCCACTGAAATACCACATTTCCTTACCTACAAATTTGTTTTCAGAGGAATCATGTCATTTTTAAGCAAGTATTGGATTTAGCAATTACTAGATTTAGCATAAAGAATATGTTTACCAATTTTTGCTTCTGTAATTTTGAAAGTTGTTTTTTTTTTTTTATCAGACTGGCCCTAAGGAAAACCTATAGGATGTTTTATGTTTGTGTGGTATGTTTATGTCACTATAACATTTTAATTTTGATTATTATACTTCTAGTTTAATCTCAGATACTTTTAGCCCCATATGACTTGAGTGCTTTCCTGCTGCAATTCGGTTCCCTTCTTTTCAAGCCACCCTCCAGTAGTTACATTTTAGTAGGAATATTTTTGTGAATCTGCTCCACAACTGGCATTGAGTCAGCTCTCTCCTGATCTGGGCAAGGAAATTCATCTTCTCCAACAAGGGCTTCTACCCATGGAATTTTTCTCCTTTTCCTGATGACAAAAACCCAACTTGATAACTTACAGAATCTACCTGAATGTCTACATAAGAGAAATTTGAGTTCCAATGAAAGGTGTTTATTTTTAGGGTTATATCACCTTGTTTTTACATTTTAAAACAACTGTGGGACTTGTTTGGTGGTATTAGAAAGTAAAACCATTACCAAATTGGAAATTATTCTTTAAGACCTCTGAAGTTTGAAATAGGTAATATTAACTCTCCCTGAAAATCTATAGCATGGTTTGAACTAGGGAAATAGTGAGATTGACATTGATCTTGCTGTTGGTTTCTCATTATTCAATCTTTTAACATATATTTACTGAGCACCTACTACATGCCAGGCCCTGTGATTGTAGTTAGTACTAAAATGGTAAGCAAAAACCAAGCCTCAAATATGGGGAAGAAGTACATTAATTGAATAACCAAGGAATGCATAGTAACAAACCAAGGTAAGCACTTTGAAGGGTGGTAACCATTTTTGCACGTGGATAACACCAAAGGAACTTGATTTAAAGTGGGAGAGAGGTGGGTGTCAAGGGAGCCTTGCCTGAGAAGATAGCCCTTGATCAGAGACCTGATAGATGACCAGGTACTGGTGGGGAGAATTAATAGAGTTGAAACACACCCAACAAGTTTAGGGTAGAGATGAGGTGTAAGATGAAGTCAGAATGGTTGGCAGGGCCCAGACACACAGGACCTTGGAAAAGGTGCTAATGGTTTTTGGTCCTCACCACAAGAAGAGCCACTGACAGAGGTTTTGAACAAGCAATAAACATGACCAGATTCATGTTGTGAAAAAAATTACTCTAAATTCATTGTGGAGATTAATAAGGAACCAGAGAGGTATTGAGAGAAGAGTGGGACATCTGGACAAGAGGCGATGATGGCGGCTCAGATTCAGAGTAACAGCAGTGGCACAGTGAAAAGTGGACAAATGTGAAAGACACCGGGTAGAAGTGAGAAGACTTTGTGATGGGTGTCTATAGATGAGGAGGAAGAGAAGAGGGTGGAGGACAAGTCTGAGGTCTCTAGCTCAAACATTGTGGATGCCGGCACTGCTCGCCTAGTTAGAAACCATGAGAGAACCCAGGTTGAGTCTGGCTGTTGGAAAGGCCGAATTTGGGGTGCCCTCAGGATAATCACTTGGAGATGTTGAGTAAGTGTCTGTAGGTCTGGAGCTCAGAGGAGAGGTCTGGGCTGGAGATTTAAATGTTCATGTCACTGGTAATTAAAACAATGGTGATGTATGGAGTGAGATAAGGAGAAAAGAGCAGACCTAGGAGGGAGCAGAAAGAACATACCCATGTGGCGATCACATAGAGGCGAGCAAGCCTGCATTGGAGACTGCACATAAATGGCATGGCCAGAGCGAGGGGGAGAAACACCACCGTGCGGTATCTCAGAATTAGCGGCAGAAGTGTATTTTGAAAGGAAGAGAATGATCAATAGTGTCCATTTCTGCTGCGAGAGCAGGAGGACTGAGACTGAAACATGCATGTGTTACACCAGAGCCAGTGATGGCCGAGGTCTGAGTGTGTTTGAATATCAGGGGGAAGCAAGCTGCCTGGGAGGAAGGGGCCACCCGCTCCCCAGAGACAGGCGGTGACTTTCATTCGGTCTCTCCAGCCTCATCCCAGTGGCCTGCTTTGTGTTCCTCCGCACCACGTTAGACAATCCAGAGCATCTCCCTGTGCGGCATTTTATCTCAAAAATATGGGAATAGCAATACTGCTACATCAAACACGGTTGTTAGGAAGATTAAAATGACATAACAGGTGAACAGAGACTCTAAACTATAAAATGGAATTGAAAGGTTAGCCATGATTACTTCTCCTCAATCTCTGGTTCAGCGAAAGTTTACGTCTTTGAAATGTGCTGTTCCTTCAGGTCCCTGCTCGGTGATCCCACACGCAGCTTTGTTTTTAAGTCTGTGGCTGATCATGACTTCCTGCGCTGCTGCTCCTGCATGTCAGTGAGGGACCTCCTGTAAAAACCTCAGTGGTGACACACAGGAAGATGGTCTCAAAATCCCACTGCGTGCAGCATGGCTGACCAGCAGGCGCAGGGCGCTGCGGGCAAGGACACCTAAAATCACATCCGGTAGACGGTTGTCTTTTGCACCCATTCAGAAAGCACTGATTATTAAGGGACAGAAAGAATGTCACTTTCTCCATCGCCCTCACCAAATTGTGTTTCCCATCCTTGTGAGGATTTCAGAGGGTTTTGTTTTGTATTTGAACCAAAGGAGTCATTTAGAAAAGTAAGGCAAGAATGCCATCTTGGGGTTTCTGTTGACAGCACAGGTCACCTACACAACAGATGGGAAAAAGAATGTCTTCCTAGAGGATGGTCAGTATCACCACAGTTTATAATGTACTTAGATCCATAAGGGCTTTTTCTGGCTCACTAAATGTAATCGCTGAAATCCTATAGTTAACCAATTTAAAAATGTAAAGTCAGACTACTTCACGACAGCTGGGCCTGGACCTTTCCCTATTGAGCCTCTAGCTGGATCATGCTCAGCTCTTTTGCCTCCCTGTCGGTGATCTTATCTATTTATGATCTGCTTGCCAAGGTGACTCCGTTTGGGGGCATCATTTGATGACTTCTTTTCTTGTGCATCTTTTCTGTTTATCTCAGCGTATATTAAAAGAACGTGGTAACAGAATTTCTCTGGATTTTGTTTACTTTTTTGTGATGCATAGGGCTTGTGGCTCATAGAACCAGCTCCCAATGTTCAATAGGCATGACTATAAAGTAATGGAATCCCTTGGTGGGGATGAATTTCATTCCTTGATAGGACACCTTTATAATCTTTTACTTGCATGGTTTTCCTCCCATGATTTTATTTTTTTAAAGGTAGTGGAAAAGGCAGTATATGATGGTTGGCATCCTTTTTTAACTTTTGTACATCTCACTCTTATTTACTAAAAAATAAGTATATCCAGCCGAAGCAAAGAATTCACTAGGAAATAATTTGGAACCCACTTTGGTATGTTTCCTTCCTTCACGAGTTCGTTATGTTTAAAGAGAGATCTTGTTTTGAATAGGTTGCCTGTGGAACTCTGTGCATGAGGGACACCCAACCGGGTGACAAAGAGAGATTAACAAGATGTAAACACCAGTTTTCATTGTGCCTTCTGTCATAGTCACTTACATGACTGTCGCTGCCCAATCCCAATAGGTTTTGTAAACAATTCCTTAAAGTAAGGGCTCATGTCAGTATCTGGCATGGAGCGGGAGATCACTAAATATTTGTTGAATTCAGTGACATGTGTCTGAAAGGTAAGATTTACACTTTGTTCTTCTTTCCCTCCGAGTTTCAGCACATCCTCTTATTATCTCCCCACAGGTTTGTAACTAGTCTTTGGGACTGCACGGTGCCCGTGAGACCTGGCGACGAAGATGCAAAAGGGAAAGTTGAGCAGAGATCAAGGCAAGTGCTGATTGCTTGTTCCTTTGTCTTTCCTACTACAGAGAATGATCTGATAGTTATTCAAAAACAGAAAAAGAAGGAGAGAAATTGTGAGGTGTTTTTTTTTTTTTAAACCAGATGTGGAAGGGAGAAAGTATGTCCAGAAGTAAGGAGTGGAAACTTTATATGTAACTATCCTGATGCATGTTCCAAGCCTCCTCTTAAGGCCCCAGAGGTGGGTTGGAACTGGGTTGAGTTTGGGCGCTCTTGTGCTGGGTGGGACCTTGGATAAGCAACTTAAACTCCCTAAGCCTCTGATTCCTCATCTGTAAAACAGGATTAATGATGGGTACCTCCTCCATGAGTTTATCATCAGGCTTAAACAAGTTAATGAATTTAACGTGCCAGGCAAATGACCACTGCTCTGTAAAAGTAACAGCCACTGCTGGTAGATTCCAAAGGCCAGAAAGGACCAATCACCCCGGTTAGCCCTGTGGGGCTCCTTTCCTTGGGCACCAACCACTCACAGGCCCACACTGCCTGGGAAGGAGGGAGTCCCCTTCTCAGCACATACGTATGTTACTCCTGGTTGTTAGGAATGATCACACATAAATATGGTTTGTTAAGATACACCAAAAGCCCTATTAGGCAAGAGCTGCTAGGTTGACATGCAAAAATCAATATCAGATAAGTGAACTAAGTGAGGGTTAGAGCTCTATGGAGAAATAGGGAATTTCTCTTAATGACGGTAAGAGTCTGCTACTCGTGAGAGGAAAACCACTGAGAAAGAATTGAAAAAGTGAGTAGTCGTTGATAGGAATGTGCCCAGGCAGAGGCAAAGTCCCAGGAGAAACAACTCAGTTCAAGGAGAATTCTAGAAGAGGAAGAAAAGGACAGGGTTTGTTGGGTGGGGTCGTTCAAGGGGTCTCATTTGGGGCAGCCCATCCTGGTGTGCAACAGAGAGGACCTCGCTTCCTGTCAGTCGGGGGAGCTAAGAAACTCAATTTAACTAATCCACAAAGGAAGAGAAAAGAAATATCAGAAGTCTGAATGTTCAGTCTTTGGAGGAGAAAACTGAATCCAAGAGTGATGGGAACAGAAATTTAACCTCAGGGCTCACGTCATAAAATGCTCTCTGTAGACTTCCGTTCTGGAGTAACATTGATCCCAATTTTCCTTTCCTGAGAACCTAAGTTTCACAGTAGATAAAGGTTGATTTCCTCACTCCCTTAACCTCCATTAAAAACATCAAAGTCACTTTTTAATTTTTTAGAAGTAAAAAAATCATTTCAGTACCTAAGCAGGCATCCTGATACACTGTGGGTGGTGCCCCACGGCCAGTGGAGAGCCATATATGAGTGTACAGGAAATCTACAAGTGCATGTGTCCTTCAGGGCAGCATTTTCTCTTCTAGGAAATTTATTCTACAGATATATTTACCTGCATGAAGGTGACATTTATATAAAACTATTCATTGCAGTATACATATAATGGAATACTAGACAACTATAAACAGGAATGACGGTTTTATTCAAATCTTGGAATGAAAAGATCTCAAAGATATATTAAGAGAAGAGAGCAAGAGGCATAAAAAGTACATGCATAGTATGCTCTCTTTTGAAAAAAACTCAAAACAGGAAGAAAAAGTGTGCATGTGCATTGGTTTGAATATGTATAAAAATTCTCTGGAAGGATAAACAAGAAACTAATAACTGGTTACTTCATGAGGAGAATGTGAACTGGGGGATGGAGGGCAGGAGGGGGAAGCTTGAATCAGGTGAGTATGTTACTTATCAAAAAATCAAATTACAAAGTTGCCCTATTTTATGAGAAAATCGGTAACATTCCATCTAATGCTAAAAAAAACCCTTCCAAACCAACAACTTAGTATCGAACAACAGCACATAGGAAAATGCCCCTCAAAAAAGTAAAGAAAGATTTTGAAACAACTTGCAAAGCTCACAGCAGACCCTTTGAGTGGAAAAGGACTCTAGAAAACATATTTCCCAACTTCTTAAGTAATATATTGTATAGCAAATGAACATAGGCTTCAAGATGGTTCACTTCTCTGTGACTCAGAATCTCCTATGGTGACCTGTAAATGGCAACGCTAGTTTATAATAAAAAATTTCAGCCAAGGTTATCTGATAGAGGTGCCTCTGAAGGACTATAAAAATAGCAAATGCCCTGTGGAGTGACCAAGCATGTGTATTTCTCCTTTTCCTCACTGATGAAATAGGAATATAGACTTTCAGAGTAACATGGATCACAGACTTTAAGCCCCATGAAGGAGGAGGTTATATTTGCTTTGATTAATGCCATATTCCCATCATCTATTACAACTGATGTTAGCCCAAGTTTCCCCAAAAGCAGAGGCTTAAGACAAAGGCTATGTGCTGATAGTTATTTGGGGGAGCAATGCCAGTGGGCAAGAGTGAAAGGCAGAGTGACTAGAGGGAGAGCCAGCACCGTGTTGCAGTACCCAGTGGACCACTGCGGCAAGTGACAGGTGCGTCCTGCCCAGACCTTCTGAGTAGCCTCACGACATGCAGCTCTGCACCTCCTGCTCAGAGGAAGGAAGGGGAAACCGTCTACCCATCACTCCCATCCCCCACTGGGCAAGGGTTGCTCCACAGAACTTTAACTTCCCCCGTTCTGGGTTACACAGGCATGAGTGCCAGCTCGGTTCTCTTGGGTGTCCAGTGACACAGCTGTGGAGGAGCAGAAGCAGGAAGCAGGCGGCCTGTGATGCAGGGCGTGACGAAGCTCAGCCAGACTGCATCCATGCGGAGCGGGTCGAAGTCTTCAGAGGACTGGGCGCCGCAGCTGTGGTTGGCCTGAGAGGCGAGTCTGAGAAGACCTCAAGTGATGTACAAGAGCTGCTCAATACACGGTGCATGCCATCCTGTAGGAGCTCAATAAATATTTGTTCAATGAAAAGGCCCCAGGTGACCGGATCACAGAATTGGAAAATTGGAGACGGCCTTGGAAGTCAGCTCATCCGACCTCCCACCTGGTGTATGAGGAGGAGCCTGGCAGATGCTTCCTGAGAAGCGGAGCTCACCCCTTGCTTGTAGAGAGTCCTTCTCATGGTTCAGTATTTCCACCTACTGGGACATTTTCTTCACCGGAGCAGAAATCTGTTCTGCTGGGACTTCTAACATCCGTTTCAGTTCAGCTGCCAACAGTATAATACAGGCACTTCCGCCACACAGCATGTGTAAATGAGGTTTGCCAGTGAAGGCAGCATTTAAACCAGAAGCTGATGGGCTTCATTTTAGTGTCCTGCCACTTAAACCTGCGTAAGCCCTGAGATGGGGCTTAATCCTACCACCCCAGGCACGAGTCCCCATGAGAGACCCTGTAAGAGAGGGAGCTGCTTCATATCCAGCTGAGTAGAGTAACTTTATACCCTCAGAAAAGCAATTCTTCTTGAATGTCAAAATTGACACGTTCTGTCCAGCGTCCCACGGCGAGCACCCTGGCCCAGGATGATCACCCCAGAGGAACCCCTCTGAGTGGCACATCCTTGGGAAACTGAACCGGAGCCAGAAGCAGCCAGCCCTACGCTGCGGTCTCATAGATGTTTGAAGACAGGGACCAAGTGTGTTCAGAGGCGTTTTAGCTACTTCTCTCCTTTCCCCAGACAAGACAGCACCATGCCATGCTGTCTATGGCCACTTTCCTCTTGATACTTCCCAGTTTATCAAGTATAAACTTAAATTGTCTTAAAACACTGAGTCCATCCTGAAAACAATCCTCAGTGTGGGGCTTCACCAGCTCTGGGTACAGGGAGGCTCTGAGTCACATCTGCACACATTTGCTCACATTCAATGAACAGGAAAAAGAACTCCTGCATGCAGTAAATTCTGGGAAAGTTAGCAGACTGAAATAAATGGTAAGACAGACATTAAGCACCATTCCTGTGTTAATACACACAAACAAATATATTCTTTAAAAAATAAAAAAGGAAATAAGTCTGGGTTAAACAAAAGGGAAAAAAAGCATGGTCTCACTTCATGGAGGCCAGGGTTCCTTTATGCACACTGTGCACTTTCACTTGAACTTGATCGGAGAAAGACACCCAAACCATTGATTGGCTGCCCTTGAAATTCCTGTTCAGTCCCCTGGAGGGAACCCTCAGTTCACCTGGAAGTCCTACCAGTCCATTTACTTGCCCATTCTCCTAATCAGCTGTTCCCTATATTCTGTCTTCTATTTCTCCTCACACGTCCACAGACTTCTCCCCATGCCCACTCTTGGCTGATGAGCTCACTTCCTATTTCAGTAAAAACAGACATGTACTCAGAAAAGAGCATCCATCAGATCCCATCACCACCTCGCCAGCCGGCCAGCATCTGCGCCCACATGCGCTGACTTCCTGTTATTATATGAGAGGGTTTAAAAATAAAATGACAAATTTTTTGAGGTACAAAGAATTTTCAGAAAGTATAAACTAAATAAATCCTCTCCCATTGACTAGGACTTAATAACGTGTTTCTAATAAATAGAATGTGGAGACACTGAGGATGTATGCCTTCCAAGACTAGATTATAAAATCCCTGGGGCTTCTGCTCTGATCTCTCTTGGATCACTTATTCTGGGGAAAACTGCCATGTTGTGAATATATTCAAGCGGCCCTATAGAGACACCATCTGGTGAAGGGCTGAGGCTTCCTGCCAGCCGCTGAGGGGACCTTGCTGGTCATGTGAGTGAGTCATCCTGGAATGACTTCACTGATGCCAAGATCTTCAGCCCCCAGTCAGACCTTCAGATGAGGGCAGTCTCGGCCAACATCTTGACTACAGCCTCGTGGAGGATCATGAGCCAGAACCTCCCAGCTCAGATGCTGCTAAATTCCTGACCCATGGAGATTGTGTGAGATAGAATATATGGGTTTTCTTGTTGTTTTAAGCCACTAAATTTGGGGGCACTTTGTCGCATAGCAATAGTCAACACACTGTGGCCAACCCCTCCTTTGCTCACTAAAGCTCCATCCAAGCAAAGGGTCCCCTTCACTCCTGTGTCACTAATATTTTCCTCTGTAGTGGATCATTCCCATCAGCATGCTAACGTGTTATAACGTCTCCCATCTCAAAAGCAAACAAACACATACCTCTTGGTCTCACAACCCCCTTCTAGCTACAGCCTGGCTTCTCTATTCTCCTTTACAGCAAAGTTCCTCAAAAGATAGTCTGTACTTTCTGTTTTCTTTCTTTCCATCCTCTGCTGAAGCCCTTCAAATCACTTTTCCCTCCACTCCATAGAAAAAGCTTGTCAGGCTCTCCATGACCTCAACACTCCACTCCTCTGTCCCCATTTTGGGTGGCTCTCAGCAGCCCCGGACGGCACTGAAGTGCTTGCTCCACTTTCTCTCTGAGACACCCCCTCTCTTGCTCTTCCTCCCAGACCTCTGCTCTCGTCACTCCTTCTCTACTGGCTCTTCCTTATCTTCCTGACCCCTGTGTGTCCGAGGACTCGAGGGCTCTGTCTCTGGGTCAGTTTTCTTCTCCAAGAAATCTGTCACTAGTATCTGCACTCCCTCTGATGACTGCTTGACTCTGTATTGCCCGGGACCCCTGCCTAGAGGGGGACTCACGGTTTGGGGAACACTTAATGCCTGACTGTACTGTTTCCACCCATCCACATCAAAGTAGTTCACTTTCTAAAAAGTCTGTGGAACCACTTACTTTGATATACAAAGACTGAAGTCACAGTAGATGTGGAACTGATTTTATTCCTCTTCAGCTGGTTAGATGGATGTCAGATAGACTATCTTAGACCAGGATTTCTGTGGGGGGCTGTCCTGCACATTGTGAGATCTCACTTGATGCCAATAGTTATCTCATCCCAGTTGCGAAGATCAAAATGTCTCCAGACATTGCCAAATGTCCTCTCAGGTTCAACATCACCTCTACTGGAGATCCCTGCCTTAGACATATGCACTGTATGTGTATAGGTAGATTGGTTAAGGGATTTACTCAATATTGATTTAGGAAGGAAAGGACTATCATAAACAAACCCTTCATGGGCTATGGTGAATTAAGGCTTATAGTTCTGCATTTTTACTGGGGATGGGGCACCGCTGCAAAGACTTGTCACAGGGCAGGTATTCAAACAGGCTGCTGGAAATGGGGCCCTAAAAAGACAAAGCTGGTAAGGCTCCATCTAGATCTGCAAGACCTTACATATATCTGTATTATGACACTGTGACACTTGTGAAATGATCTCTTCCCATCGCCCTAAAATCCTGTGAGCATGTGGAGGGCAAGGTCCAGCCTCCAGCCTCCTTCCTAGTGCCTAATCTTTCATTGAAACTGCCCAGCTCCAAAATTACCTACTCTTCCTTCCACTCACAGCTCCCAGACCACTCTTTAAACCTGTCTTCAGCTTTCATTTTAACCAGATATTTTACCTTTCATTTTCTGTGCTTTTGCATTTGAGAATTAACCCTTCATTTGGCAAGGAGTCAAGTATGCCCTGCTAGCTGGAGAAGGGGGTGTCTACAGCCCTCCAGGGAACCCGGCTATTAAGACAGTGACATTCTACAGGCCAAGATACTAGCAAACCCTATTCACCCACCACCACCACCCATAACCCCCTGGCAGTCGACGGAGAAACCTAATTGCTTGCCATATCGTTTCTCAAGCTGTTGCTGAGAAGGAAAGGGGCAGCTCACGTGTTTCTCCACACAGCTTAACAAAAAGACTATAGAACACTGGGGCTGGAAAGAGCTGTGGACAGAGTGTCACCCAGCCCTTCCTCCTCCTGTCATCATTGCACAGGGAGAAGTGACTTGTCTGAGGTCAGTTTTCACAACATGGCTCTGTCCGAAATGCTAGCCTCCTGGCTCCCAGTTCGGTGCTATATCCGCCTCACGGTGCCTTGCTGGTGGCAAATGCAGCAACTGGAAGGGACACCCCTGTCAACACTAGCAGAGCTCCGCTCCACCTCGACCACCCCAGCCTGCCCCCCAACCTTGACTCACAGTGCGGAGAGGCTCTTTGCATCCTTGGACAGTTTCTACTTGCATCCGCATCAATTAAACCTTGATCTCATTTATTATCTCAGGAAATGGTCTCAAGGTCACAGGGCTGGAAATTTAATTATGGTAGCAGTATATTAAGAGGCACATTTAAAGATGCTGAACTGTAGTAATTAATTTTTTGGATGGTGGTCTCGGAGGAATGGGGTTTTCTCCACACTGGGTGTTCAGCATCCATCATGGCCATTGAGCTTGGCAGCTGTCTTTTAGCTTTAAACTGCCTCGTTATTCATCTTTTATGACTAGCCTTTAAAAACACTAGGCGCCGATATCCCCTTTTATTGTAATATATGTGTGGGGTGGGAACGGAGCCATACTTCAGCTTTGCTATAAAACATGAACCGAGGAAGCCAGCAGCACCTGAGCCGGCCTCTAAACTGAGACAACAATTACCCTTCGCTGACATCTAGTGTCAAGGCATGAGCTACAGCCGGAGCTCTGAATCCATTGGCCTGGAAAGCTCATGCTTCCCCAGCGATAAAGCCTGTCTCACCCAGGAGGCTCCAACCCCAGCGGTCGGATGGGAAGCAGAGAAATGAACTTGGCAATGGCTATTGACTTTGCCGGGCCGCTAGGTTATCGAATGGGGCACCCGTCTGCCAAGGCCTTAAAGAGCTTGTAATGTTTAATGAAGGAACAGTCATTAAATATGTTTGGTTCAAATATTAGGCTCGATGAGCCTGGGTAGTACTTAATAGAGAGGTGGGAAAATATGAATTAAATTAGAGAGATTCATTAAAGAAATTGGCCTGGAGCCCAACAATGACTGGGTGTCAGACAGAGCTGCCAGTAGCTAGGGGCTCATCCAGTGAGGAAAGCTCAAACTACTGTTAGGTTCTAAACTCCGGAATTCCACTGTAAAATATGTTTTAATGGTGGTAAGCCTGTGCTTGTGGAGAAAGGGATATTCCCGACATGGAGTATTTTATAGGATAGGACATGGATAGCATGCTTGAGGATAAAATGTTTTTTTTCCCCTCTGGAAAACCTGTGAGCTTTGCCCCCTACAGAGAAAGAGCACAGTGTTTGTACATTTTCAAAGCAGAAATCCCATGTCTACCCCCGTCAGACAGCGTCTGCCCTATCCGGTGCCAGAGTTTCTCAGTCTGGGCACTGTTGATATTTTGGACAAGATAAATCTTGCTGGGAGTGGGACTGGCCTGTGCGGTGCTGGAAGTTGGCTGCATCTTTGGCTTTTACTTCCTGAAGGCCAGCAGTTCTCCTCCCCCGAAATGACAGGTAACAATATCTGCAGACATTGCCCGACATCCTCTGGAACACAGAAGTGCCCTGGCTGAGAGCCACAGGTTTCCTCTGACTTCAGGAGGCAGGTCCAAACCCTTAAGCTGATGTGCCTGAGGAGTTGTTGGCCGGAGTATGCGCTGTTGGCCCTGCACACCTGAGTTGCTTTCACGGTAGGCCTGACAACCATTCATGCCTGATTTTGACCGTGACTTTGTTTTCTGGCACAAATGTTGAACCTGGGCCCGGTGAGCTCTAACTTGGCTTTGGCCATAGTCCTGAGTCTTTACTGTGAGCATCCTTTGACCCCTCATCTTATTTTGGTAACACTTATCCCATAACCATCCTAATATCAGCCTAAGTATCTCCACCTCAGTCAGACAATCAGCATGACTTCCTGCTGAGGATTCCACAGGAAAGACAATCAGAAGCACTGTCATCCCACGGTTTTCCTTCAAGTGCTGAGAGATGGCCAGTAAGTCCATTAATAAATAAGCTGTATTCAGATGGTGATAAGTGCAATGAACGACTTTAACCAGGAAACTGGATAGAGTGCAGAGGAGAAGGTGGGCTCTAGCTGCAGTCAGGGAAGGCTTCACTGAGGACCTAAGACAGTCAAGACATAAGCAATGAGAAGAAGGCGACCCTGAATACTGTACCCTTTCCATTCTACAGGCTATATTTGAAGAAGAGGAAAATGAATACGATTATAGCACATGCAGAGTAAAGTGCATAAATATTGAGTGTCCATCTCAATGAACTGTCTCTCTCACTCTCACACTGTCCACACACACACATACATATACTCACATGACCACCACCCAGATCAAATACTCACATGACCACCACACCAAACGTATAAAACGTTTCTGTCATCGCAGGTTTACCACCCCTTCCCTGTCCATACACACCTCCAGAGAAAAGTGTTTTTTGATCACCATTAATTCATTTTTCCAACAGACTGCATTATATTTTGTTTTGTTTTTTGTAGGAGAGCATGTCAGTAGTTTTCATACATTCTTATAAGCCTCCAGTTACTTATAAAATGGAAGGCAGCTGTCTCGTCTATATTTCAGTTGAAAAAAGTAACTGAAGGGGCCACAACAATTCCTCCAGGAAATTATAGGAGCCTTTGATGATGAGACCCATATCATCATGCCCCTGTCAGGTAAACCCAGCCCCTGGCTGATTCCTTGATGCCCAGAGGGACGAGAGACCCCGGGGGAAGCAGAGCCTCTGAGCTTTCACCCCTACACCTTCCTTCTTGTTCACTGAACAGTCCTGCCAGAGACAACAACAGAAAAACACTGGGCTCTGTCAGCCCCCCATTCATCAATGAGGCCGTAACAAATCACAGGATGACGTCTATGACACATCCATTACACTAAAAACTGGAGGCATCAGCGGGAATTGGCAATCAGATACGAGACCTTTTGGGTCACCTCCACCAGCCTGATGAGGCCTGCGAGCTTAGCTGTTTAGTGGTCCAGCTGTGGGGTGCCGTGGCTTAAAGGTTGGCAGGCGGCTACAGTGTAAGAAATGCTTCACGTGGGCATGGTCTGAGTGGAGGTTCTAAATTCTAAATACGCTGTGCCTGGCATTTGCTTTTTTAAGTCAATTTTTGGATGATGGGTTTGCACAGAGCTCAGTTCCAACGAAGAGAAATGATCCAGTAATTGGAAATTAGCTTCTACCTGTGCCATTGATGAACTAGAAACGTGGGTGACTGAGTCGACCACTAGGTGTCTCAATTTCCTCTGCTTGCTGTCCTGTATCACGTCATGGAAGCATCATCTTTGAGAAGATACATACATGTAGATGAAAGGGGGCCGAGAAGGGTGTACCTTTATGGGTCCATTTATATATGTTGGAATGTATTCATCAACCACTCGATAACTAAATGTGTCCATGCGTCAGTGCTCCACTGTCCTCAAGGAGCTCACAGTGAAGAAGGGAAGACAGCAGAGTTAGAAGAAAGAAGTCCACATGGTGGCATCCAACAAAAGCCACCAACGCTACAGCCCACCAAGCTGTGTGCTCCCCAGAGAGAAGGCTGGCACTGCATTGCTCCTTGAGCCCTCAGGCAGCTGGCGCCTGAGAGCTGGAGCCATCCAGGGCCCGAGGCTTGTTGGGCCAGCCTGTATTGTCTGTGGGACTCCTCCGCGCTTAGCCCATTGCCCCTCTACTCTCTGACTCTGAAAATGGAGCAGAGGAAAAGAAGGACATAAATGGGGAGATCCTGGCACACAGTGGGGAGAAGTTGAAGACTGCCTAAATTCAGGACAGAGCACTGGGCCTGGTTCTGCAAGAGCCACACACAGGGCCAAGCACTTGCTCAAAGTCACACAGCGCATTGATGAGCCAGTGCAAGCTCTCTGGTCTGCGGATTCCATGCTGTTTTTCACTAATAGGAAGTGGCCTAAGTCAGAGCTCTTCGTTACAAGCAACAGAGACCAATTTGGGCTGATAAAGGATAAAAAGAGTTCATTAAAAGGATATGCTATCTTTGCTGATGGACAGTGACTATAACAGGGTATGTGGGGGGGACTTGATAATATGGGTGAATGTAGTAACCACATTGTTGCTCGTGTGAAACCTTCATGAGACTATATATCAATGATATCTTCATTTTAAAAAAGGGAGAAAATAGAAACAAAAAAGATATTGCTAGATAAAAATCATCTGTGAATACTAAAATCATAGGGTGAAAAGGTTTTCAAGAACAATATATTTACAGGAGGTAAAGCACAGATTTCTTACTATAAGATTATTTGCAAAAGGAAAAAAACAGTTACAATGGAGAGATCTAACCACATAATCAAATTTAGTGTCACCATTAGTGGAACCCGATCAGTTTGTGATACATACAGCTCTACCTATGAAATGCGCTTGCCAAAAAATGTAGACTTGAATCTAACCAGGCTGCTAGCCCTAACTTCAGATTTACAGGGAATACAAGAAGAGAGAGGAATAAATCAAACTCCACAAAGAGGAGACTATTAGACAAATGTAGAAGAGTCAAATGTTCTATACTTCAAAAAGTCAACATCATGAATAAATTTTTTTTAAAGTTAGAAGTACTCTTAGAGAGACTAAAAAGGACTAAAGAGACACAACCACCAACTACTGTACTGAACCTAGATTGGCTCCTGTTTGGGAGAAATCTAGTTATAAAAGATATTCTCAGACTGGAGGAATTTAAATATAGACTGTATTCCAGATACTGTTATGAAATTAATATTAATTTCTTTAGGACTGATAACAGTACTGTGATTTTGTGGAAGATTATACTTATGCTTAGGAGACATGCTCTGAAATATTTAGGAGTAAAGTGTCAGGAGGCCAACCAGTTTGAAGTGGTGGAGCGAAAAATAAGAATAGAATAAAAAGAACAGATATATACACACACACACACAGAACACAAGCATAGTAAAAGGTGACTGGTTGTTGAAGCTAGTTGGAGAATACACAGGCGTTCATCAGAGAGGGGTGGGGAAAGACAGTGGTGGAGAAAGGGCTGGAAGCCCAGAGTGAAGCTAAACTTCTGGGGGCAAAACCTAAATCACCTAACACAGCTGGCCAGGTGTGAACTCACCCAGGTGCCACCCTCCACATCAGCAAAAATGGAAATGCTACATGCAGGCATTTTCTCAGGTGACACAGATGACTCGAAATCTCCTGGAGGTGCAGCTGATTGGCAGAGCCTAGTTCTCAGGCCTGTATCCTCACTGCAAGGTAAGCTGGGAATTGGCATGCTGATGCTTTGCTTGGTGAGGCTAGCAAGAGATGATTGGCAGCCTTCAATCTGATAGGTGTGGGCCACGTAGAACAATAATGTACATGAAATAGCCAAGGGTCCAGGCTGTATCCTACTATTTAGTTAACAGGACACAGCATACTTCCAGGTGAGAAGAATAATTCTGACTTTTTTCATCTTTGCCAGTTTCATATATAGCATTTCTTTAACGTTGAGTCCTGAGCATCAAAGTTTATTTATGGACCAGCTCTGGGATTTATTTATGTGGCACATTGCCTTGCTTGATTATAAGTTACTCTCTTAGTTGTTTTCTGTTAAAATGCTGAGAGGCCTTCAGGCATGGATTGTCCATAAATTAAAATGTATTATGATTATTATTGTTCACGATGGTTCCAAAATATACACTCTCATCAGAATGCATAATCAAGACATTGCATAAAGGAAATTTTTTAAAGCCTTTGTGATTCATCTGTTCAAAATCTAAGAGGATGATAGTGAAGCTCTCCTGGCAGTTGTTGATAGATTCAAGTACAACTGAATTCATATTTACTGTGACCTAGTATTAATATCCATTAACGTGTTTTATACTGATAAATTCAGAGACGGAATTCATGGTGCTTTTTCAGAGACTGCTGGGACTTAGCTCCAACCCCTTCATTTGTCATCATTAGGGGGAAGAGCTAAGGCCCTCAACTTATCATTTGTTCATGGCAGTAGGTGGACCAAAGAAGGCAAATGGGAGTGTAGCACAGGAAGGCTGCTGGTCCTCTTCCTGTTCCTGCCCTGGGGGTTGGCAAGGCCATACATCTGGATACTCAACACACAGACTTATACCTTCCTCTCCCTCACCACACCCCGACCCTATTGTAATCCATTCCTGTGCTGATGATTGTAACTCCTAAATATCTCTCAAATCCATTTTCTTCTCTCCATTTCTTTTACTATCAATCCTTACCTGAGCTACCATTCTTACTTCCCCTGCATGGCAACAGCCACTAAACTGGCCTCCCTACTCTGCTCAGCATCTATAGCTTAAGCGATTTTTAAAATGCAGATCAGGTGGTATATTTCTCTGCTCTCATCTCCCCACCCCTCACAACTTAAAGATTGTTCCGGTGATTTCTAGTTGCATTTACAATCCAACCCAAACTCCCTAAGGCACTATGGCCCTCCCCATCTCACCAGCTTTCCATTCTCATTGGGCACACTACTCCTTTGTTCAGGAGGCTCCAGATACACGGATCTTTGCCCGGTATTTCTTGTGTTCCAAGCTCCTCCCCTCCAAGCCTTTACATGTAGTTTTCTCTCTGCCTGACATTTGTTCCTTCCCCACCTGTGCTCACTCCTAGACAACGTGTCCAAAATTAGATCTGCACTATGTTCTCAGAGCACCCTCTATCTATCCTTTTTGCATCCATCACAGTTCAAAATGATACATATGTTGGTGGGACCATTTGATGACTTATATTATCCCCCTAGACTGGCAGCACCTTAAAGGCTGGAACAGTATTTCAATCCTTTGCATCATCAGCTTATAGCACAAAGCCTTGGCATGGAAGTACATATTTCTTGAGTAAAAGAATCTATAAACAAATGAATGTAAGTGACCATCCTGATCAGAGAGGGGAGAGAAAGCCCAGAAAGCATATAGATGGTGCTGCCATGCATTGAACATTGCCTTTGAACTAGGATTGGGAAACAAAGCCATGAATGCTGGCTGATCTCATGTCTTCTGCCCTGTTGAGAAGCTGGCCTGGTCAGTTCAGACACAGATAATTCCAGAGATTTGAAAGATGTTGGAAAGCAGAAATAGCCGACTAGCAGACCTTGCAGAGATCTCAATCCAAACTTAGATCTCCATGATGGAAACCCCTATAGCCACCTCCCGCAAATCGCACTCAACTTTCTAAATGAGATTTTATGGGAACTGATTGTGATTAGATAAATGGCCGACTCCACTAATGTATAATACAATTTTCAATTACAGCGTATGTACAATAATTTATATTTCTTGTTTGATGGTGTGATATTTATGTGACATATTCTGGATGAGACCCGGCTGCTGTTTACATAATGATCTTGCTTTTCTCTTAGAGAAGATATGGTTTTCAATTTTCTTTTTGTGCTGCAAGGAATTATCATTCCAAGATAAACATTGTATATATAGGATGTGCAAGTGAGAAACATCAATAAAGTAATAATCTAGAGGGGTTGTAATAATTCTTATTTATGCCATTGGATTAGGTAATAGAATGGTTCACCTTTCATAAAACGTTAGAATAAAAATGTCCCTAAAATTACAGTAAATTCTTTGTGATCTGCTCACTGTGTGATCACTCCCAGGGGCAAAGTGCCACTGAATAGCAAAAATGAATGTTTCATCGAATATATTTGACCATTAATAACATAATTTTCATTGCTAGAAAAAACTGTTCTGAAGTTGGAACAATATCAAGGACAAATGTCTTTTTTCTGACCTTTAAGTCTGCATGAAACAAACGCTTTTGCATTTTCAACTCCAAATAGTATTCCTCCCCTCCTAGCTAGAGATGGTTCACAGACAACCTAGCTAACTCCCAAATAACTGCCTTCCAGATAGAAAACTCTTAACATAGACAGGGGGAGGGAAGGAGAACACAAAGGAGACACATGAAATTAATCCTATTTAGGGCTCAAGACCTAGGCAAGTATCGGGATATATAGTCTCAAGCCCAGGGGTCTGCCTCTGGGGACAGAGAAAAGGCAGATAGGCAACTACAGCCCCCGCCCTGCTGCAGCCAAGGAGACCCCCTTTCATCCATTACATAGTGGTGCTTCCGGGAAGAATTCATTCAAACAGGAGAACTGGCTGTTTTTAAAATTTAACAGTAAGAAAAAAACAATACTTAAAAGAGCACTGTTCTAGACGTCAGCTCTCTGAGCCCCATTTCCTCATTTATAAAATGAAGAGTTTCTATTTAACAGCCTGTAACATTCCCTTATTCCACCATCTGTACTGTTTTGTATTCCAGGCTAAATCTACATATAGTGTAGATGTAGCCATTATTTGGTATAACAATCTAATTATGCCATGTTATTAAACAGCATGCCTGCCTCCCTTTTAACATAACAAGGAAGTAAAACATCCAGGTGTGGAACCAGTGATGTATCAACAGTGCTGGTCTCAAACAGAAAATGCACACTTTAATATGGGCCACTGGAAAATAGTCCACTAGCTCTCACAGATTGTAGGGTACAGGGTGAAATACCATACGTTTCTCAAGATCTGTCTGCATTCAGCTGAGCCCAATACTAAATGGAGTTGCAAATAAACCTATAACTTTACTGGAATTAAGAAACTTTATAATTTTGGATAGTGTTCTTTTAGTCACAGCTTATTCTAGCAGTAACTAATTTGATGAGTTTGTCCTTCTTTCTGCAAAGAAACAAAAACCCACTAGCTAAATGAATGATGACAAAAATCATAAAATCAAATACTATGCAGCCATTAAAATGATGTCATGAAAGTGTATTTGTTGGCATGGAAAAATATCCAAAATACACTAAGTGAAAAATCAAATAGCAAAGCAACCTATATAATGTTATATGTGTATAATATTATATATAATATATAAATAATATATAATTCATTTTTCAAAAAAATCATATGTACTACATATATACACATAGAAAGGTTTTGATGAAAAACCAGTTCTTTCTGGAGAGCAGGATTGTTTTCTGGATAGTGATCATTGTTTGCTTCTTTGTTATCTTCTGGAGCTCTGAAATTTTTAGTTTTCAGAACACTATTACTGAAACCAGAAAAAAAAAACAAGTTTAACAAAAAAGAAAACCTCACTAGCTTATGCCATATATTATTCAGAAAATGTACAAATGACAGCTCCGTGGAATTAGTGGACTACCAAGAATCAACAGACTTCTTCTGTAAAGGGCCAGATAGTAAATATTTGAGGCTTGTGGGCCGCACATTGATTTTATAGACATTCAGCTTTACCATCACAGCACAAAAGCATCCATAGATGACAGGTAAATGAATGCGCATGAGTGTTTCCCAATAAAATTTTACAAAAACAGGAGGCAGGCTCTGAGTTATACTTTGCCAACCACTAGGTAGTCATAGGAACCTGGCATGTGATGGACAGAGAAATAAGCTAGGGGAGGAGAGACAGGCAAAGAGGAGTGGTCAGGGAAGGCTGTTTAGAGGAGAAAACACTGGGGCTAGCTAGACCTTGACAGAGTTGGCCAACTAGACAAAGAAGAAAGGGTATTTCATATAAAGGACCAGCATAAGCAGAGTTTGGAGACATGGAACTTGACAGGTCTGAGTACATAGAACGTGGGGGCTGACCAGGGATAAGATCAGGCAGCGGAGGAGGAGACAGGAGGGCTTGGGAAAGGCCTCTGTTCGGGGCCATGGAGTGCGTGCAATCCAGCAGGCAGCGAGGCTGATGAAAGCGCACCTACTGTTCTGAAAGGTAACTTTGCACTTGGAGAGTCAGGAGGTGGACTTCATTTGCAGGCTTTGAGGGAATGGAGACTCAGGTAAACTTTTTGTTTTTAATCAAGAAATTACACCAAATACTGTTCCAAGTGTTTTTACACACGTCAGCACATTTCATCCTCACAGCCACCCTCGGAGGTAGGCACTAATATTCTCCCTATTTTACAGATGAAGGCACTGAGGCACAGAGAGTTCATGTAACCTAAGGCCCCACAGCAAAGAAGTGATGGAGACAAGATAGAATCCCAAGCAATCTGGCTCCAGTGCTGGTGCTCAAAACCATTCTGCTAGGCCTCCTGTCTCGGGCGCAGCTCGCTCACGGTTGGTCCGCTGTACATGCTGGCATGGACCTAGCCTCCCCTCACCCTCTCGTCTGTCCATAACTGGGCTGCCTTTTCAATATCATCCTATCATCTGTCTACTTTGTGCTGGGGTTGGAGAGTAAAACGAGTGGCACCCACTTTTCACTGATTCTCCTTAGTGGATATTTACTTTCCATTTGGTGTGTGAAATGGTGTCAACAAGGCAGATCCTGGGGTTTCAGGGAAGAAATCTAAATCTAAATATTTTTGTATTTATACATGGCTTTTGGTCAATGGATAGCTTTTAAATTTTGTGAGCTACACTTTGAAAGTTACCCTTCCAGCTGCAATAGAACACTTTTGACATGAGTCTGTAAAATTGATTCAGACAGTTTGCCAAAGCTGCCAGTCTTAATTAATGACTTACTATAACCTCCAGTTTTATTAGATCTATATTTCTAGTATATTGGCACATATATTAATGACTGACCCATGAATAAACTGACAGTTTTAAAATGATAGGAGATAACTTGTTTTCTTATGGAGAATTCACTTTTGCCTTGAACTTTCAGTAAAATGATTATTAGTTCAGTAAATTATGATTCCAATGTTCTTATGATCACCTTAGCAATAGAAAGACTGCCTGGATTTCATTTCTTGCTGAAACTCCACTTTGGAAGAGTCCAGTTAATCTCATGCTCTAGCAAGTAGGACTGTTGTCTTTATAGTCATAAACATTCCAAGCAGGAAAAAAAAAAAAACCACCACAGTGTTTTCCAATATCTTAAAGGACGTGTGTGTGTATTTCAAAGCAATATTAATTTGAATTTTCTCTAAATAAAATGTATACAGAACATTTTAGAATGAGGACAGTAATAAAATAAAGTGTAACTCTCACAACAACAAAGAGGAGCTGGATGGTCTACTATCCAAATTGAAATAACTTGCATCATGACCCTGACAGAGGGCACCAGATGTGCCACGTCATTTGTGTATTTCACAGGCAAAGTCTAGTAGACTTTGTGGTAGAAGCAAAAAGTACTGGCTTGCTGGTGAATTACCATGTTTTCCAGCTCTTTCTTTCCAAATGTACTGCCTTTTTGAAAGGTAAACTTTGAAATTAATGTGATGACTCAAAATGACAATGAGGATAGTATATGGAACTGAAAATTTGCATTTAAAGTTAACCCAAACAGTCTGAACCAGGGCCCCCCCAGTAAGTCAAATTTGTGAGGGTAACACTGTACTTAAGGATTATTCTGAAAGGCCTAGCATAATTTAAAACTGATTTTCCCATAAAGCTAACAAAGGACAGCTGGTATTTAGTTCTTAGTTGGAGTGGCACTACCAGGTGGCAATGGCATGAACACAGTTTCACAAGTCACTCAATCAGGTGGCTTCAAAATTACCAGGTATTTTACCCTTTTTTTTCCATTTAGGGCTATTTGCATTATTTTAAATTTTGTGTATAAGGAGAGAGTCAACTTATATTTTTTAATTATGTAATTTCAGATTAGTATATTTCAAATTCACATAAAATGTGGACATGTTATGTTTTTATATGGTCATATACAGAGGAATTAAGAGAATGCATTTTGGAGCTAATTAGCCTGGGCTGAATCACAGCTCTACTACTGTCTGGGTAATCTTGTGCAAATTGCTCAGCCCTTCCAAGTCTCCGTTTCCTCATCTGTAAAATGAGGATAGTACTTACCTATCCTAATAGATCATTATGAGGATTGAGTGAGTTACCTCACACAAAAAAACAGTGCCTGGCAAAGAGTAAGTTATCTAGAAGTTTTCTGTTACTGCTTTTCCATTGGTATTATTACGCTTGAAGGGGCTGCTTAGTCATCTGATCCACCCTTCAAATCTATTCGTGATGCAGCCTAAACCATTCCATACTGAGAGACTAGATCACATCTACTTTTTGCAGTTTAAGAATTAGTACCAAATGTTGAGATGATTGTTTTAAAACTAATCAAAATTACTTGTCTTTGTGTCAGATTATATCAATTAAGTGCTCAATTATAAATGACTGAGCTTCAACATTTTAAATAGACAGTTGCCTCTTGAGCTTTAATGTACATATGAATTACTAGGGACTCCTGTTAAAATGCAGATTATGATTCTATGGGTCTGGGTGGTTCCTGAGATGTTTGCATTTCCTGCCAGCTCCCAAATGATGCCAATGCTGTTGGCCCGCAGAGCACACTCTGAGTAACAATGCTCTACATCACTGGAATCCATTTTAGTTTCCACTTATTATCTTCCTCTGTCATTCAGCACATCGTGGGCAGTTAAGAACAAGTCAGAGAAAACATAGGAACCAAGATATCTTCACTTGCTCTAGACAAGTTGACCACCTTTCAAGACGGCAGTGACTGCCAACCTAAGGGAAGGATAAGTGCCAAAAAGAGCTGGGGAAAGTGTGTGACAACCAAGTTTTATCACAGTTGTTGAGTTCTCCCATGCCAGAATTAGCAGAGAACTGGAAATGGTGTGACTCACAATAGGCAGAAATGCCTCATAAGCAGAAAGCTGAAGGGGCAGTGCAAAGCCCAGTGAAGTGAGGACAGGGGTGATGTCGTCCTGCGGACTTCACAGCGTGTGAGAATCACATGAGACATATGTAAAAGTGCTTTCCAAGCTACTCAAAAGGAGGCTAAGGGTTTTATTATTTGTAAAGCAAGGCCAAAAATATCCTGACTTTTAAAATTCTTTGGAAATTTGCATAAGCTTATCTATAACCAATTAGGTGTGACCCAGGCAAACCAGATAAACTTTTATTGTCAGAGTCAGAGATTAGAAACTACAGATCAAGAAACCTGGTGTCCTAGAAAAGATCCCAGAAATTGAGAGCCTCATGGGCAACCTATTGTGAGGTTCTGACAGCATCAACTCACACCAAATAAACAGTTTAAATCATTTCCAGAAGCTAGAAAAATATTCTGAACAGCATCTATGTGCTTTTTTAAAAAGTATATATAAAACAGATACAGCATTTTATATTCAGTAAAAATCACATCTTAGTAAAAGAAAAAATTATAAACATACATGCATGGAAAAAGACTAGAAAGATATACAATAACTCTGAGCATAATTAACTCTGATTGGTAATTTTATTTTCTTTTTGCTTAACTGTGCTTTGTCCATGTTTCATAGTCAGTCTACATCGTTTCTGTAAAATGAGGGGGGAAATCAAAAACTTTTACTTTAAAAGAAGAGAGTCATTTCCTGAATGTGACTGAACTACTTTAAAAGTTTACTATTTAGCAACTGAAAAAACCTTGGAACACAGGTATCCCCCACTTTTCAAAAGCTGACATTAACATCACTCGGCTTTTATGAAAGGATTACATTGTTATGTGTTTTTGCTAGCCAAAAGATATCCAAAGAGGATTTCCACTTTTATGAAAAAGTGAAAATATAGTTCAGTGCATGTTTTGCAGCGAGTCTTCACAGAGGCAGCGTGCTCCCAAGCAGTGAGAGTGGCCCCGCCAAGCTCCTTTCCAGGCACTGCACTCAGCATCCGGCCACCGTAGCTTTTAACTGTGTCTGTGAGCGTCTGTGCTCTAACTCCATTTATTGTGTAACATGTGTTAGCAAGCTGTATCCTAAGGTATCAGATAAGCCTTAGAGAGGTTAATTGTGGGGTCTGAGAAGGCTCAAAATTGTTTTCCATAAAAGTCAACGGTAATTGCACTGCTTTTCTTTATGCCATTTCAGCTTAAAAGAGGTTTCGTAGAATGCTCTGCTTTTGGATAGCAGGGCAAACCTGTTTAACTGCAGCTCATAACATTCCTTCCTACACTTATGGCTGTTGGTTGAATTTCTGGAAATATAACTGGGTTCATTTTTTAAAAAACAAATACTAATATCCAAAGTAATGCTCTAGTGTACTGAGAAGTTTCCCTGCTAATAAGTCATTCCATGTGTTCTTTGGGTTCTAAATTATGCTGAGGAAAATCTGCCGTTTGAGAAAAACCCATTTCTGGTAATGTCAAGGCTCCTGTGGCTCCTGACTGGGTTTCCATTCAAGCACACTTGTGCTCCAAAACCGCATTTCTTAACTTTTCTGCTTCTAGAGACATTTCCAAGGAGCACGTGCAACAAAACAGCTCCAAACTGGAAATCCTTCTGCTCGGGTACAATCATGCCAACAGACAGCAGAATTTATTTAACCTTCAGCCAACTGCTCAACCAACTTGAAATTATTGATAGCCCATCAGCAATGATCAAGATGGAGAGGCTAAATGAAGAGGTGCTTTTTTTTTGTTCTTTAACAAGAGAGCCATTGAGCTGGTAACAGGACTTGAAATGCCGTGTCAGCTCAGCTCGCATGGTCAGGGAGCTCAGCTGCTGGAGGGAAATAAAACTGTTCAGTTGCAGCTGCCCTCCAATCAGTCACAGGGGTAATGGTGTTTGGCTTCAGTCAGGTTGTATGTCAGCAAATATACATCTCTTAGACAGCCCCTAAGAGTGCCTTAAGATCATGCTTATTGTTTTATATAGATAGGGGTCGGATGCTGATAGATGGTGGTCATAGGCCACCGAAATAAATTTCACCACATTCAGCAGGTAAAGTTAATCTCAATACTGGAGAACGAGAGCACCATTTTGATAGAATATTCATTCCATTGACAATGATAGGACATTTTTCCTCTGTTACTGTCTGGTACAGATCATATGAAAGCAGATATCTTTTCCTCCCCACTCCCCAGCCCCCACTGTATCAAGTCCAGGTGCAGAAAAAGTACCTGGGTACAATCTGGGAGATTCACTAAGACTGAACCCTAAAGACCGAGTTTGTTTGAAGGGGCTTTCCAAGGAACTGAACGTATCCCAGCACTGCCCTGCGGTGGTCGAAGTGACACAGGAATCAGCTGCAGAATTAAAGAGGACTGGCTGTTACATTGAATTTTTATGTCCTATCCTTCATCCAAAAAAGTATGAAGGGGTCACCAAGTAATGGATGGAAAATATATGGCACAAGGGTGGCCACCCTCTTCAAAGCCTGTCCAACATCAGCAGTCAGGCACCGTACCCTTTTCCCAAGGAGCCCAGATGAAGCTCAGAACCTGAACCCAGTGTTTCAGGCACTCAGATTAAAATGAGTTTGTCATCATCTCACAAAGTCTTAAAAATCTAGAAATCTGCCCTCAAACATTCAAAGAAATATAGGGAGTCTTCTAAAAGTTTTCCAAGGAAGATTAGAGGGTAGCTCCAGTATTAGAGCTTGTGAAAAACAGAGGATATGAGAGGGTCCCTCAGAGACAATCTGTCTCACAGAAAGTTTTCTTGAGAATGACGGATGAGGCCCAGTAGAAACAGAACACCATGCTATGCATTGGAGAAATGAGAAGAATTTTTCAGAAGATTAGGTCCTCTCATCCCCAGGCCAAAAGTCAGCGAGACTCTTGACTCTGAGTCAGTATGCCTACAAGAGGCCCTCAGAGCCCATCTTCATTAGAAACTCTCAGAAAGTTTGAAGGGGAAGAAGGAAAAGAAGTCGTAGAAGAATGTTGACCTCAAAGTGACCTCATGGTGATGATACAGCAGATAAACTTAAGGAAACCAACTTATTCGCCATGACTTCAGTCCTTGTGAGATCTGCTGTAGAACGTGGGACTTGCCTTATCTCCTTGGCCTATTGCTTCATTTATCAGACTGGATTCCTTAGATGGTATGACTTAGAGTTTGTCAAGGGGTGAAAAAAATAAACTAAATTCTCATATTCTTACTAAAGTAGGTCTTTGCTTTATTAACTTGTTCGCCTTGTTTTCCACTTTCTGGGAGGCAGGGTGTTGCTCACGTATCTCGTTGTCTCAGGTAGTGGGCACTCAGTCGAATGAAACCAGTAAATTTATCAGCACTTCCCTTTCACAAAGAAGCCCTAATTTAGTCTGTTGTAGGGATTTTTAAGCATAGTCTACTATAAATAGGCCAATTTCTGCATCTAGGTCAAAGTATGTATTTATACTAAGTTCATGTTAAAAAAAAAAAAACTAAGTGACTAGACTGTCCTAGAATTTGGAAAACCAATTTTTATATTTTGATTCACAGTTATTCTGTGAGCACTAGTCTCTTTTAATAATAAAATATGCTATATAGTGTTCCAATAAGAAAAATGTACTAAGGATATAAAGAAAAGACTGTTCTGAATTAGTCTCAAGTATAGTTCTTTTTAAATGCCCTTAAAATTTTTTTTTAAGTAATGAAAATTAATCCTTAATGAAGTACTGCCAAACAGAGGTCCTAGAGGCCTTCCTTTGGTGAATAAATTAAGGATTTTTAGTTCACTAATTTAATGGTTTTCTTGCTACTCCTTAAGGAAGGAATTGGCATCTATTGCAAACTTTTATCACCTATAGTGCTCAGCAAGCTGTCTTAAGACTGACATTCAGGAAATAGCAACTGAGTAATAGTGTTTGTATGGGGTTAGCAAACCATTTGCTCTCTCAAGTAAATTTTTTTCTGTATTTTTCATATTATAATGCAACTGTCATACTTTAGCTGGTGCAAAGTTCAGTTTTAGTTCAATCCATGCAAGAGTGATTATAAATTCCATATAAGTGGAACCCAAATTCATATAATTTTATGTGACTTTAAAATATAACACTTCAAATTAAGAGCCTAAAAATATGTGTGCCTCCTTTCACCCGGTAATTTCGCTTTTAGGAATAGTAAATAAGAATGGATTATGTAAAGATTCAGGTAAAACAGTGTCCATTACTTGGAAGCAGCATAAATGTCCAGGTATACATTCAGTGAAATAATATTCAACCCTTAAAAATAGTCTTATTGATAATTATTTAGTGACTTGGAAAGATAATATTATTAAGGTGTTTCTTTAAAATCAGGTTAAAAGACCTAGAAGGAATTGGGAGATTGCCTACTTAGAGGCAGATCAAGCAATGTATTTAAGAGAACCAGGTTTCTCCCTGTCAGAGATGAGAGTGAAAAGGTTGGATATGAAAAGAGAAAAGGTTAGAATTTGCCTGCAATGTTGGATTGGGAGTGGAAACATTGGTGTGAACTCATGGTTTTCAATATTCGTAAATATAAAATGAAATATAAATGTAAATGTATATGTATTATATGTATGTATACTTTCTGACTGTGCTCCCTGCCTGAGTGCCAGGAAGCATCAACACACCAGTAGAGGAGCATCAACACACCAGTAGCAATAAACACATCACTGCTTAGGTCTTAGTGTCCATCAAAAGCAAACAGGGATCCTTGGAGAAACAGTGGATTCCAGTGCTTGAACAGGGAAGGTACACAATAAGCCTAGAACATCTTGTTCCAGAAAGTAAGGCAGCACTCAAAAAAAATGAGGACATGTCAGAAGGATGTGGAAGGTAGCTTATAGGGGTTCTCACTAGCCAAATCTGGGATAATTTGTCAGAATAACTAATAATAGCAATAGATTATATACAACTGAAAACAACATATGTCCATGGATCCACACTGATATGGATGGATGGATGGATGGATGGATGGATGGATGGAAGGAAGGAAGAGAAAGCTCTTCCTTACAGTAGAATATCAACTAACAAATATAGAAGACATAAAGGCTCTAGAAAATTATCATTTGATAACTATCAAAAATAATAAATTTAAGAAACACCAAGGAATGCTAAAACTAGTGGAAGAGAGTTGGTTGAACAATAGGATATATACATAGTCTCGTAGTATCTCCACCCAAAGTATGTACTAATTACAATGAAAGGACAAGTAATTTCATCATGAAAAAAATGTGGCAGACACCACCTTATTCAAGTAACAAAAGTTAACGCCACCTGTAGTTGACAAATCAAATCATGTGCCATCTTACAGAATGCAATAAGAGAATGCAGCATCCCTTTGTGATTTTCCTGCCAAAGATGCATAAATTAAATCCAACCATGAGGAAATATCAGACAAAACCAATTATAGGAACAGTCAACAAAACAACCAACCTGTAATCTTCAAATGTGTCTAGGTCATAAAACTCAAAACTGAGGGACTCTCCCAGAATGATGGAGACTGAAAAGACATGACAAGTAAGAACAACATCTATATCTAAAATGGCCATTTTGTATGAAGAATATTTATTGGTACAGTTGCCAAAAATTGAATAGAATCTTCAGATGGTGGACTTAGGGAGTTCTTTGTACAGTCCTTTCAAAATGACTGTAACTTTGAAATCATTTCAAAATAAAAAATCAGGATATATAACAACATGTAAACTATAATACCATTTTATAGAAGTTCTATATCAACACATGATAAAAAGGGCAAAGAATATACATCAAAATATGCGTATCTCTGACTAATGAGACTGCTTTTTTACTTTTGATTTACTTTTGTTTATATATTCTCTAATTGTTAAAAAATGAATATTCCCTTTGCAATGCAAAAAATTATTTTTGTTTTTTAATATGTATGCATGCACTTTGGTAATTTCCAGTCTTAAACTTGTAAGATTATATTTCAACACATAATTGTTTCATATGTAATCCAGTTAACCTCCACAATATATAATGTACTTCCAAGTCACTGGAAGATTGCCTTCCATTTCTAAAATGTGGAAAATAGTCATATTTGGGAAATGCTGTTTATCTTTTCTCCTTTTATTATTACCTGTTGTTCATTCATCACATTCCTGAAGAATAATTTATGGTAATTGAATCATTTCCTTTCTCATTTCTCATAATAGAAACTTTAAAATAGATTAGTTCTTTTAGTTACTATTTATCTGGATATAAAAAATAGTACAAAAATATCGTGGACATAAACATGAGTGACTTCTTCATGAACATATCTCCCCAGGCAAGGGAAACAAAAGCAAAAATGAACAAGTGGGATTATATCAAGCTGAAAAGCTTCTGTACAACAGAGGACACCATCAATAGAACAAAAAGGCATCCTACGGTATGGGAGAATATATTCATAAATGACAGACCCGATAAAGGGTTGACATCCAAAATATATAAAGAGCTCATGCACCTCAAAAACAAAAGCAAATAAACCAATTAAAAAATGGGCAGAGGAGCTGAACAGACAGTTCTCCAAAAAAGAGCTTCAGATGGCCAACAGACACATGAGAAGATGCTCCATATTGCTAGTCATCAGAGAAATGAAAATTAAAACCACAATGAGATATCACCTTACACCAGTAAGGATTGCCACCATCCAAAAGACAAACAACAACAAACGTTGGTGAGGTTTTGGAGAAAGGGGAACCCTCCTACACTGCTGGTGGGAATGTAAATTAGTTCAATCATTGTGGAAAGCAGTATGGAGGTTCCTCAAAAAGCTCAAAATAGAAATACCATTTGACCTAGGAATTCCACTTCTAGGAATTTACCCTAAGAATGCAGCAGCCCAGTTTGAAAAAGACATATGTACCACATGTTTATCACAGCACTATTTACAATAGCCAAGAAATGGAAGCAACCTAAGTGTCCATCAGTAGATGAATGGATAAAGAAGATGTGGTGCATATACACAATGGAATATTATTCAGCCATAAGAAAAAAACAAATCATACAATTTGCAACAACATGGATGGAGCTAGAGGATATTATGCTCAGTGAAATAAGCCAGGCGGAGAAAGACAAGTAATGATTTCACTCATATGTGGAGTATAAGAACAAAGAAAAACTGAAAGAACAAAACAGCAGCAGAATCACAGAACCCAAGAGTGGACTAACAGTTACCAAAGGGAAAGGGACTGGGGAGGATGGGTGGGAAGGGAGGGATAAGTGGGGGGGGAAGAAAGGGGGCATTATGATTAACATGTGTAATGGAGGGAGGGCACAGGTAGGGCTGTGTAACACAGAGAAGACAAGTAGTGATTCTACAGCATCTTACTAGGCTGATAGACAGTGACTGTAATGGGGTTTGTGGGGGGGACTTGGTGATGGGGGGAGTCTAGTAAACATAATGTTCCTCATGTAATTATAGATTAATTATACCAAAATAAAAAATAAAATAAACAAAAATAACAATAATAATAAAATACCTGTCTTTTGATATTGTGAATTTCAACATCTTTTTATTGCTTTTCTTAGTTCATTCAGGATCATGTTATGGTTATAAACTTCATTTAAAGAATAATTAGAAAGGGAGATTAAAGATGGCGGTGTGAGAGGTGAGACAGAGGCCTCCTCCCAAAGTCACATATAATATGAAAATATAATTACTACAACTAATCCTGAAAGAGCAACAGGAAAGAAGGCTTTGACAGACTGTATACACCTGGAGAAAAGAACAGACCTAACAGAACATGATAATGTACGAAAGCCATGATCCAGCAAAACCCAAGCCCTTCCCCCACCCCAGCTGACTGGCAGGAGGAAGAGAAATGGAGCAGGGAGGCAGTGAAGGCCTAGGACTGCTGAACACCTAGCTCAGGAGATCTGCTCTGGGAGCACAAACCTACATTGCATGGTACTCTGGTGATTAGTGGGGTTGGAAAGCTAAGACAGGTGGAGACTGAGATTCTAGCTGCTTGTGGAAAACAGGGATCCATATTTGGCTGCTCTGGGACAAAAGAAAGGTGGGCAGTCTGAGAGACTGCCTAACAGTGAGAGGGCTGCTAAAGGGGCAAGGATTGCACAGAGCTTACTGCTCAGGAGAAAGGACAGGTAGACAAAATTGTCTGGGTGCACTCTGCTGAGCAGGTTGGGAACTTTCAGGAGATTCAAGTGCTCTATCCCCCTGCCTGGCTACAGAGCTCCAAGGCCCCCCACCATCATATGCAGTCTGCTGTGCCTTCCTCCCAGCCAGCCAGCATCAGCTCACAAACCAGCAGCCCCTGCCCTGGCATCAGGCCAGCCAGAGGGAAGCCCTGTCTATGGCAGCTGTGAATGCAAAGCATAGAGGTTTATACCTGTGTGCTCAGCCCACTGGTCTGGCAGTGGAAGCAGGCACAGCAGCTGGGAAGCAGGAAAGAGCTCTTTCCTTCCTCCGGACACCAGCACCACTCCCCTCCGACCCCACGACATTGCTCCAGGAACAGAGCACCTCCAGAGAGTAGAACTTCTGGCACTAGAGGGTGCCACATACAAATATGAAGTGTCAGAGTAACCTGGTTCAAACTAAAATCCCACAAACACCAGAAAAAGAGTCAAGTGAAACTGAACTCATCACTCTTCCTGAAAGAGATTTCAAAATAAAAATCATAAACATGCTCCTGGAGGTACAGAAAAATATTCAAGAACTCAGGAAAGCATTCAGGATAGACATCCAATCATTACAGAATACAATGGAGGGATTTAAAAGCAGATTAGATACAGTGGAGAAGATGATAAATGAAATAGAAATTAGGGAAGAGGAATACAAAGAAGCTGAAGCACAGAGAGGAAAATGGATCTCTAGGAATGAAAGAATATTGAGAGAACTGTGTCACCATTTCAAATGGAACAATATTTGTATTATAGGGGTACCAGAAGAAGAATAGAGAGAAAAAGGAGTAGAAAGTGTCTTTGAGGAGTAATTGCTGAAAACTTCCCCAATCTGGGGAAGGAGGTAGTCTCTCAGGCCATGGAGGTGCACAGATCCCCCAACACAAGGGACCCTAGGAAGACAACACCAAGACATATAATAATTAAATGGGCAAAGATAAAGGATTAGGACAGACTATTAAAGCAGCCAGAGAGATCACATACAAAGGAAAACCCATCAGGCTATCATCAGACTTCTCAACAAAATTAAATCAACTACCCCCAAAGTCAGTCAAGAGAGAGACAAAGAATACAGAATATGATACCTAATATATAAAGAATGAAGGAGGAAAAAAAAGAACCTTTAAATTGTGTTTGTAATAGCATACTAAGTGAGTTAAGTTAGACTCTTAGATAGTAAGAAAGTTACCATTGAACCTTTGGTAACCATGAATATAAAGCCTGCAATGACAATAAGTACATACCTATCGATAATAACCCTAAAAGTAAATGGTCTGAACACACCAATCAAAAGACATAGAGTCACTGAATACAAAAAAAACAAGATCCATCTATATGCTGTGTACAAGAGACTCACTTTAAACCCAAAGACATACACAGACTAAAAGTCAAGGGATAGAAAAAGATATTTCATGCAACTAATAGGGAGAAAAAAGCAGGAGTTGCAGTATCAGACAAAATAGACTTCAAAACAAAGAAAGTCACAAGAGACAAAGAAGGACATTACATAATGATAAAGGGGTCAATCCAAGAAGGAGGTATAACCATTATAAATATCTATGCACCCAGCACAGGAGCACCTACATATGTGAAACAAATACTAACAGAATTAGAAGGAGAAATAGAATGCAATGCATTAATTCTAGGAGACTTCAATATTCCGCTCACTCCAAAGGACAGATCAACCAGACAGAAAATAAGTAAGGAGATAGAGGCATTGAACAACACATTAGAACAGATCAACCTAACAGATATCTACAGAACTCTACACCAAAATCAGCAGGATACACAATCTCCTCAAGTGCACATGGAACATTTTCAAGAATAGTTCATATACTAAGCCACAAAAAGAGCTTCAGTAAATTCAAACAGATTGAAAGTGTACCAGCCAGCTTCTCAGATCACAAAGGTATGAAACTAGAAATAAATTACACAAAGTAAATGAAAAATCCCACAAACACATGGAGGCTTCACAACATGCTCCTAAATAACCAATGGATCAATGACCAAATAAAAACAGATCAAGCAATATATGGAGACAAATAACAACAATAATTCAACACCACAAAATCTGTGGGACGCAGTGAAGGCCGTGCTAAGAGGGAAGTATATTGCAATACAGGCCTACCTCAGGAAAGAAGAAGAATCCTATATGAACAGTCTAAACTCACAATTAACTAAAGTAAAAATGAAGAACAAATGAGGCCCAAAGTCAGTAGAAGGAGGGACATGATAAAGATTAAAGCAGAAATAAATAAAATTGAGAAGAATAAAACAATAGAAAGAATCAATGAATGCAGGAGCTTGTTCTTCGAGAAAATAAACAAAATAGATACACCCCTAGCCAGACTTATCAAGAAAAAAAGAGTCTGCACACACAGACTAAGAAACTGGATAACCTAGAAGGAATGGACAACTTTCTAGAAAAATGCAACCTTTCAAGGCTGATCCAGAAAGAAACAGAAAATCTGAACAGACCAATTACTAGCAACAAAATTGAACTGGTAATCAAAAAACTGCCCAAGAACAAAATGCCTGGTCCAGATAGCTTCACTGTTGAATTTTATCAAACATCTAGTGAAGACCTAATACCCATTCTTCTTAAAGTTTTCCAAAGTATAGAAGAGGAGGGAATACTTCTACACTCATTCTATGAGGCCAGCATCACTCTAATACCAAAACCAGGCAAAGACACCGCAAAAAAAGACAATTACAGACCAATATCCCTGATGAACATAAATGCAAAAATCCTCAACAAAATATTAGCAAACTGAATTCAAAAATATGTTAAAAAGATCATCCATCATGATCAAGTAGGATTTATGCCAGGGATGCAAGGATGGTACAATATTAGGAAATCCATCAACATTATCCACCACATCAACAAAAAGGACAAAAATCACATGATCATCTCCATACATGCCGAAAAAGCATTCGACAAAATTCAACATCCATTCATGATAAGAACTCTCAACAAAATGGGTATAGAGGGCAAGTACCTCAACATAATAAAGGCCATATATGACAAACCCACAGCCAACATGAAACTTAACAGCGAGAAGCTGAAAGCCTTTCCTTTAAGATTGGGAACAAGACCAGGATGCCCACTCTTCCCACTTTTATTCAACATAGTTCTGGAGGTCTTCTCCATGGTAATCAGACAACACAAAGAAATAAAAGGTATCCAGATTGGTAAAGAAGAAGTTAAACTGCCACTGTTTGGAGATGACATGATATTGTACATAAAAATCCCTGAAGAATCCACTCCAAAACTACTAGATCTAATATCTGAATTCAGCAAAGTAGTGGGATACAAAATGTATACACAGATATCTATTGTATTCCTATACACTAACGATGCACTAGCAGAAAGAGAAATCAGGAAAACAATTCCATTCACAATTGCAACAAAAAGAATAAAATACCTGGGAATAAACCTAATGAGAGAAGAGAAAGAACTATACTCTGAAAACTACATGACACTCATGAGAGAAATTAAACAAGATTCCAATACATCCCATGCTCATGGATAGGAAGACTTAATATTGTCAAAGTGGCCATCCTGCCTAAAACAATCTACAGATTCAATGCAATCCCTATCAAAATACCAACAACATTCTTCAACAAACTATAGCAAATAGGTCTAAAATTCATATGGAACTACAAAAGACCCCAAATAGCCAAAGCAATCCTGAGAAGGATGAATAAAGCTGGGGGCATTATGCTCCCTGACTTCAAACTCTACTACAAAGCCACAGTAATTAAGACAATTTGGTACTGGCCAAAGAACAGAACCATAAACAAATGGAACAGACTAGAGAACCCAGATATGAACCCAAGCACATATGGTCAATTAATATATGATAAAGGAGCCATGGATATACAATGGGGAAATGACAGCCTCTTCAACAACTGGTGTTGGCAAAACTGTACAGCTACATGCAAGAGAATGAAACTGGATTATTGTCTAACTCCATACACAAAAATAAACTCAAAATGGATCAAAGACCTGAATGTAAGGCATGAAACCATAAAACTCTTAGAAGAAAACATAGGCAAAAATCTCCTGAATATAAACATGAGTACCTTTTTCTTGAATGCATCTCCTCAAGTAACGGAAACAAAAGCAAAAATGAACACATGGGACTACATCAAACTAAAAGCTTCTGTACAGCAAAGGACACCATCAATGGAACAAAAATGCATCCTATAGTATGGGAGAACATATTTGTAAATGACATATGCGACAAGGGGTTAACATCCAAAATATATAAAGAACTTACACACCTCATCAACCAAAAAGCAAATAATCTGATTAAAAAATGGGCAGAGGACATGAACAGACAAATCTCCAAAGAAGAGATTCAGATGGTCAGCAGGCACATGAAAAGATGCTCCACATCACTAATTGTAAGAGAAATGCAAATAAAAACCAAAATGAGATATCACCTCACACCAGTTAGGATGGCCAGCATCAGAAAAACTAAGTACAACAAATGCTGGCGAGGGTGCGGTGAAAGGAGAACCCTCCTACACTGCTGGTGGGAATGTAAGCTAGTTCAACAATTGTGGAAAGCAATATGGAGGTTCCTCAAAAAACTAAAAATAGAAAAACCATTTGACCCGGGATTTCCACTCCTTGAAATTTACCCAAAGAATACAACTTCTCAGATTCAAAAAGACGTATGCACCCCTATGTTTATTGCAGCACTATTTACAATAACCAAGATATGGAAGCAACCTAAGTGTCCATCAGTAGATGCATGGATAAAGAAAAGGTGGTACATATACACAATGGAATACTATTCAGCCATAAGAAAGAAACAAATCCTACCATTTTCAACAACATGGATGTACCTGGAAGATACCATGCTCAGTGAAATAAGCCAGGTGGAGAAACACAAGTACCAAATGATTTTCCTCATTTGTGGAGTATAACAACGAAGCAAAACTGAAGGAACAAAACAGCAACAGACTCACAGACTCCAAGAAGGGACTAGCAGTTATCAAAGGGGATGGGTGGGGGAGGGCAGGTGGGAGAGGGAGGAAGAGGGTGGGAGAGGGAGGGAGAAGGGGATTGAGGGGTATTATGATTGGCACACACAGTGTGGGATCATGGGGAAGACAGTGTAAGACAGTGTAGCACTGAGAAGGCAAATAGTGACTCTGTGGCATCTTACTACGCTGATGGACAGTGACTGCAGTAGGGTATGGGGGTGGGGACTCGATGATATGGGTGAATGTAGTAACCACATTGTTTTTCACGTGAAACCTTCATAAAAGTGTATATCAGTAATACCTTAAGAAAAAAAGAATAATTAAAAATACTAATAAGACTGAAATAATTAGTAGTATTGCCAGAGTACACAATATCTCATTTAGCAAACTCTAAAAGAATTTAAGATTCTTGTAGAATACAGCATTGAAAATGTACACAAAGTGCACTTTTTTTTTGCATGAAAACTTAAAAAAAAATCCCTGGGTCAATTAAACTGAAAAGAAAATGAAGAGAGGGCCTTTGCAATCTTAACCCTGGATGCACACATGTATCTCCAATTCACTGAAACAGGAATTCCCAGCATGCTTTGAGTGAAGATCTTCTTTAATCATCTCATTGTATTTTGGCAGGTTTTTTTAACTACATAAGTCAGAATGTTATATCATGAGACCAGAAATTTTAACAGCAGAGCCAAGTCAGAGATACAGAATTCTAATATCCACTTTAACACCCCCACCCCCGCATAGGTCTCTATAGCACACTCTCCCCTTACTTGTCAGAACTGTACAACAGAAGCAATATTAACCTTGTGCAGTGAGAGAACCAGTTGAACTTGGCTTTTAAAAATTAAGTTATATATGGCACATAAGCACACAACCCAATAATGCCTCTGCTACACCAGCTAGCTACTCATCTCCTACACTCCTCAATCCAAAGTCTCAATCAGAGAATGATGCTAGATGAATAGAGTTGGTCTTACAAATACCCAGAGCAATAATGAACTAAAACCATGAATTTAAAGATTATATTTAAATTTAGGATTATGTTAGCTGTAAATATAGAAAACCTAACTGAAAGTGACTTAAGAGATCATTTATATCTCACCTACATGGTGTAAAGGTAGTGGCTTTAGGGAGACTACAAGAAAGGTTAATTCAGTACCTCAACAGTGACATCAATGACCCATCTTTCCATCTTAACCCTCAATGATCTTAAATGTGTTGTCTGGCATCCCCAGGCTCATCCCCTCATTGTAGCAAGGTGGCTTCTGCTATTCCAGACATCAAGTTAGCAACCATGTGAAAAGGACAATGTTTCTCTTTTTATCAGGAGGAAAACATCACTAACTTACCAGCAGACTTCTCCTCAGGTCCATTGGTCAAGACTTAATGGGTCACATGTCAGTGTCCAGGCTGCAGGGAAGCTGAGAACGTACCTTGCTGACATGGCAGCCTCTGAAATGAGAATCAGCTCTGCCAGCAAGAAAGAGGAAGATGGAATGGCTTTTGAGTAGGCAACCAGTAGGGTCTACTGCACCATGAGCTTTCTGGGCAGAGTCTTTTCTTTCCTTTTTAAAAGAAAAATTGTACTTTTTATATAGCTTCAAGTAAGCATTAAGTAAACATGGCAGTTGTAATTCATCTGCTGCTGAATATGATACATTTATGAGACCTTGTTTCTTCTTAACTTTGCAACTATAAGGAGGACTTTGTTAGTGGCACCCTGTGTTTTCAGTGGACTGAATAAAGAGAGCTGTATTTCAGCACCTCTTGATAACATCTTGCATGTATACCTGGGGCCCTATCTTCTTATGATAATAATTAGCATTTATATAACACTTTATAAGTGGAAGAGCCACCTGCTCATGTATCTTGCAAACCTTACTGTCCACTTGCAAACCTTTCTATGATGTCAATGCTTGATACGTATGTCAGTTGAAATCTCTCCCGTTTAAAATTAGTGCTGTCACTGGAAATGACCACTTTTAGGATGATCACAGAGAGTGACTTACTGAAGAAGTTATGATTACTCACCAGCTTAATGCCAAATGATTGCTCCCATCTTTAAATGGGATCTGGGGGCTGAATGGCTCTATAATTAGGGATCAAATGCACCATCTTGGGAATGAAGGCAGAATGAAGCTGATTGGGGCTTTCATTAATTCAAAGTTTACTGAGAATAAAAGTAATCTGGGAAGCTCCCTAGTTATGCAGATTCTCAACCACCTCCCTTAGAAATTCTGATTCAGGAGGTCTTGTGTTGAGCCCAGAAATCTTTAACAAGTACCCTAAGGTGTTTCTATGGTCAGTAGAATCATTTTATATTCTTAAACAGTAAGCCCCCTAAGAACCCACAGTATGCTTTATATTCTTCCTGTATCCTCCATAGGTTCTAACTTTATGCTGTAAATGCTTGATATACATATCAATTGAAATCTCTCCCATTTAAAATTAGTGCAGTCACTAGAATTGACCACTTAGCATGACCACAGAGAGTCACCTACTGAAGTAGTTATGATTACTCACTAGCTCAATGCCAAGTGATTACCCCATCTTTAAGGTGTGAAACAGTGTAAGGGAAACAGGTAAGCAAAACACAGAGCCTGCATTTGAGGTAATTACAATCAAATGCAGCAACAGATTTCTTCTAGAAGTAACGTAATACAAAACAGAAGGAAAGAAGGAAGGTAGGAAGGATAGAAGAAAAGAAGGGAGGGAGGGAGGAAGGAAATAAATGGCTATTAGTAGTTGATTCTAAGCCAAATTTCTGTGAATGCAGTCACCTTGAATATTCCAAGGGATTTTACTAATGTTTGGTGTAAAATAATGGGCAAGCTCTAAAAAAGACCAGAAATTCTCATTTACTGAAATGTTACTTAACATTTTACAGATGATAATGTACTTTCACACATATCTCACTGGTCCTGAAGTTTAGCTGCCAAGAAGCTAATCCTGTAATACAAAATTGTTATTACCTTGATTTTTACAGATCAAGAAACAACTGCGTGAGGTCAAGGGACTTGCCCAAGGTGATACTACTTCGATTGCTGGGCACAAACTCTAGGTTTATTTCTTTAAATCCCTCTAAATTAAATTTCTAAAATGTTTTGATCTTTTAAAATGTCCTTCTTCCCTCCCTTATTTATGTGAATAATAAATCTCAATTTGTACATACTGAGTGTGCTTAATGCTAGACACAACTAATTTTCATATAGATAATTATCTCTTCACAGTACCAAAGGACTTTCTTGACAAATATACAGCTGGCTATGTTAATAAGGAGGCTATGCCAAGAGGTTATTGACAAGTTAGTCAAACAGTTTTCACACTATTCAAGTATGCCTTTCTTTATACATGATTTCCTAAAATGCACGAGAGGATTTTGTTATTTAAAGACATCCTCCTTTCAATAGTGAATTCTTTACCTAAGGAAGTAATCATAGATAATGTTATAATTACCATTGCCTCCATGAAGGTTTTCAGTTGTAAGCCATCAAGACCAGTGCTAGATATCTTAAGCAAAGAGAGAATATAGTGGGAGGGTCTTTGGGACTCACTTAATCAACAGGAGGCTAAAGAATCATGATGGAAAACTGGAGTACAAGGGAACCATGCAAACCAAGGCCACCCACAGGAACAGTCTGGCCCTTTACCACCACTCATGAGAAGGACCCTGACCGCCAACCTTCCCTTTGTCTGCGTCGCACTTGGTCAGGATCCAAAGTCCTGGGAGTAAATGCCTGACTGGCCGAGCACACCATGGCACTACCAGGAAATGAGTTGAGGAGGAATCAGGTTCCCTTAATTTCTGTTCATGCTCACCAGTGGGGTGGGGAGGAAGCCCTGGGGGTCGACCTGTCACTAAGACTAGCTACAGTGTTGAATTCCCCAAAAAAGGAAGCTCCAGATACTAAAGGAGGAGGGGTGGGAGTGCTGAATAATGATGGGGGGAAAAAAACCCAGCCCAAAACTGTTGATCACAGAATTGTTAATCATATTTAGAAGAGGAAGGGGCATGGGAACAACCTTCTCTGACAATAAGAGATTTAGTTAAATAAATCACAGTTTGATTTATAAAATGAAAACCCAGAAGCCATGAAAATGATGTTAAGGAAAAATGATTATCTGAGAAGATAGCTATTAAATATTATTAAGAGAAAAATAGATTATAAAGCAATATTTAAAACAGGATCCTATTTGGAAAATAGGAACAATAGAAGGATTTGTGCCCCAGAGTTAATAGTTGTTATCTCTGGGTACCAAAATTAACAATGATGTTTATTTCTTTTCAGTGTTTATCTGTACAATAGCATTGTATTATTTAAAAAATTTTAAGAGCTAGTTTAATGTGTGTATTCTTTCATTAAATAGATAATTCTTAATTTCTTTGCTTAAATATTAATAGCCATTATTTGTATTTACTTTAAATAATATGTGTGTATGTGAATATGTGTGTGAATATATATATATTCATGTATAAAAATGGGTGTTTGGGGGTGTATTTATATTCTTCCAGCCTTGCAAGATTTTACTAAAACTCCTCAGTTGTAAACTCCCCAAGGAAAATGGCCAAGTCTTTACTCCTTTGTATTCTATAAAGCACTTGCCACACACATTGTACATATTTAAGTACTCAGTTATTATTTATTATTGATGAAAAAATCTTATTAGCCAGTAAGAGCAATGTGGAAATTTACAAAAAAAACACAAGTGCTGTTAGAATCCTGACCTCAGTGTTTAATGACTGTGTGTCCTTGCGTGAGTCACTTCACTTCTCTGAGCCCTCTTATGTGTGAAATGCTGCTGTGGTTGAAAATGACCTGTGGATGCATATACTCTGACCCAGGTAATGCAGTTCTCAGAATTTATCTTACAGGTAAACTTGCATCCTTAAGAAATAATTATTTATAGGTTTATTCATTGCAGCATTCTTTGAAGTTACAAAAGATTTAAAATAACCTAACTGTCCAGCAATTAAGATCTGATTGAATAAATTGCGACATGTGTACAATGACAACATAAAAAAGATCGCAAAGGATCTTTTTTTATTGATAGAGTACAATCACTAAGATATACCATTAAATGCAGAACCATTATCTTTAAAAGGGTAGGGAACGAATGTATCCATTTACATATATATGCATAAATTAGCTCTAAAGAAACTGATAACACTAAGTACCTGTGAAATATAACATCACAAGAAATGGTTAACATTGTTGCCTGTGGGAAGGGTAGCTAAGAGGCTGAGGGACAAAAGTAGTAGGGAGTTTTCACTGCATACTCTTTCGGACTTAAAAAATTTTGGAACTTGTGAGTATTTTTAAACTTAAAAATAAATTTAAACCTCAGGGATTAAAAATGAAGAAATAGTGTCATAAATACCTAGCTGGCACTTAGAAATCACCCTCTGATAGGTGAGGTCTCCATCCCAGCTGTGAGGTTTGACAAGGCTGCTTGCTTTTTTCCTCCCAACATTAACCTTGATCACTCTGCTGGAGATGCCGAGGAGTGACACTAAGCGGAAGAATAAAAATTGATTGAATTGTTGGAATACCTACCTTCATCTTCCCTAACCAGTTAGGCCATGCCTTTCTAAGGTAGTAGCTCCAACTTACCTTGACACACCTGAGTACCTCCCCGTGGCACACACAGTTAAGAACATATGTGATTGCAGTGGCCAGGGGATGTAACTCAGTTTACACAAACCAGCAGATGCATCTTATAAAACTCTAAGGCAGCACATTTTACTAGAAAACATAGAAATGTGTCCAACTATTGTCTAGTGATTGAGGTAACTCAACTACCACTGTTCAAACCAAAAGCATGATCTTTGATGAAGATAACTAATTCCAGTAGCTTCCAAAATTCAAGAAGTCCAAGGCAGTTGTGCTATTCTGTGTTAGTTGATATTTGTGTTGTGACAAGGAGTGATATCTCCATCTATGTCAAAATTTTTCCTACCATGGGCCCCAGTGAAACCTCAGGAATGTTTAAATGCCATTAGAACTGCCCCCACTGGAAGAGCAACTTAATTAATTGGGTATCAATACACATTTTACTCCTCTTTGGGAGAAAAATCTCAGGACCTGGGTGTGATGAACAGAAACAGCTGTGTATAGCCTATGAGGAATGATGAAGCTATAAATTTCACCTTTGTTTGCAAAATGAGAAACGCTGCTTTCTTTTTAAATGTGATCCACTCTTTTCCCCCCAACATTATCTGTCTAGGTAAATATAATTAGGTAATGGATGATGGTTTGTTAGCATTTTATTTCCTGTGTTTGCAAGGGTATTAACAGTGAGCATAAAGCTCACAACAAATATGATCAGTTTCTGATTTTCAGAGGCAAGAACGTGACTTTTGAGAATCCGATGGGCCAGAAGCAAGCATCCTTCCAAATTAACTCTTCCTGTATTCTGAACAGGATCAGAGACTTTTGTCTTAGCTGATTTGCATGCACTAATTGCTAGTTCTGAGTAAATGTGGAGTGATCACCTACACAATTACATTCATAAATTAATACTTTTACTTCAGTTATTTACACACAGGAAGAAACAGTATAAATAATTTGAAGGCTGTGTCTACACTTACATAATGAAATGGTTAATTAAAGTAATGAGCTAGTTAATGACAGGCCTAGAAATTTTTCATGAAATATCCATATAAGGGAGGAAGAAATGTCTCTGCCTGAATAATTCTCATAATCGCCTCAACATTTGATTTCACTTTCTACACACAGAGACATGCCCTAAAGGAGACTTTGGTAGTGAATCTGAGTTATCCTTCATTTTCTCCTGGGTGGTATGGATGGCAAAGCTAACTGCCAAGGTAACAGGGTTAAACCAGGGATATCACACAGAAAAGAGATAGCCCTGCCCCCGAAGAAGTGGACACAGGCTGATTCAGGTAAGCAGGTATCACTGAATACACAGAAACAGAGGCTTAAGCTGAGTCTAGAATAAATCAGTCATCAACCCTCAGTACCAAGAGGCTCCTTTATCACCCCCAGCCCAGAGGGACATATTTCAGTTTTAGAGGTGCTTCCTTTTAGGGAGTTCCATCCTTTGGTGCAATAGACCTCTGTCCTTAATGTTGGAGACCAACTTCCCTCTAATGCTTGCTTCAAATCTGGAGTCAAGGGCCCTGCAACAAACCCAATCACCTAGGTTTGGACCTCAATCATTTAGGAAAAGATCTGACTTTTTCCCTATTTCAGTGAATAACATCCCTGTCCACTCAGCCATTCAAAGCAGAACGCCAGCAGTCATTTGATGCGCTGCTTTCCCTTGTGTTGGTCTGAGCCACCGTCCTCACTGACGGGGATCCTTACAACAGCTCGTCCCAGGTCTCCTTGCCTCCGCTCTTGCTCCCCTCAGCTGTAGCACCAATCCCCAAAGCTTATTCCCAGTGAAGCAGCCAGAATAATTCTTTAAAACATATATCATGTCAATCAACCCTCTGCTCAAAACCCTGCAGTGGCTGGGGTGAAGCTGTAGATTACACTCTGGGTCTGGAAGATACATAGAGGAGGTCAAGAGTTCAGCTTCTGAGGGACAGCAGGGAGTAAAGTACCCAAGAAGAGGTGGGGGACTAGAGCCCCTCTTACCATTTGGAGTCGTGAATACGAGTGGAGCTCTTCTGCTTAAGCTCAAAGGTGCTTTGGCACAGGTATGCGTTATGAGAAGATGAGCATCTAGGGAGATGGGAGGCTACAGACCTTGGCCTAACCCAATATTACCTTGGATATTATTAGTATCCCCTAGGATGGGAGCTACAAGTAGCTGGCAAGGATGCAGATGCAGCTTAATTTGAAGTCATCGGACAATGGAAGCAACCCAATTATCCATCAGCTGATGGATAAACTATGATATATCCATACAATGGCATACTACTCAGCAATAAAACAGAACCAACTTCTGATATTTGCAACAACATAGAAAAATCTCAGAAAGCATTATGCTAAGCAAAGAAGCCAAACTCAGAAAACTACAGGCTGTATGATTCCATTTGTATGACATTCTAAAAAGGGAAAAATTATAGGGACCAGTAGTAGATCAATGGTTGTCAGGGACTAGGATGGGGCAGGTAACAGGGAACTACTCAGTATAGTAGAAATATTCTGCACTTTGTTTGTGGTGGTAGTTTCAGGCCTGTATATATTTGTCAAAATTCATGGTACTGTACATATCAATGGAGTGAATTTTAATATATTCAAATTATACCCTGATAAGCCTGACTTAAGGAAAGAAAGCAAAAATTACCATACACCAAGAAGCACTCTATAGTAGCTTCATTACCTGTCTTGTGAAGTAGGCCCCATTCAGATCATTAGAGCTTTTCAAGGCTGTTGGCTAAGCACAGTATCTAATACCCTTCTCCCAGCTCCCCCTACAAACCACCTGCCTGCCGACCTTGGCAACAAATATATATGTATAAAATTAAGTAAAATAATATTTACACAGAGAAATCTCACATAAAAAGCAACAGTAATGGTTGTAATAGAGGGGGAAAAGAGAAGAAAATATTTCAGTAGATCATGTTTAAGGCGATGAAGAGGTCTGAAAGCAGGAGGGCCTGCCAAACCCAGATAACATAAATGCAAATGTGTACTAGGGCTTCCACTCTGATTTAAGCACCGACTGGTAGCATTTCTCCATCCTCCACTCTCTTTGGTACTGTGCAGCAACAGCTGAAATCCTGAAAGAGTTTAGAACCACTCTAAACACAGTACTCTGTGCAAGTTTACCCCTGCTTCCCAGACCTGAGAGAGGTCTCTGCCTATAGACTTACACAGGTGTCTGTCTGTGACAGGTCAAGTCTTTGGAAGGTCTGTGCAGCATTCTCATGTTCATATATCTACTGATACAAAATGCAGACATAACTGGTAGTTTCCTATTATGATTTGACCTGACTTGAATGTAATTTCTGTATGACCAGAAGGGAGTGGACTACTGAAAAACCCATCCCTAATCCTAGGGAAAAGGGGGAAGATTTAACCTATTCTCTTCTTGTAATTTCAAACACAGACACACAAAGCTTCCCCAGGCACCCAAATGACATAGTTTAGGAAAGCATGTCAATGAGAAATTGGTTTGTGGTAGGACAGGAAGGAACAATAATAGTTCTAGAACTGGTGAAAGCATTAATTCTGAGAAGACATCAGAAATGAATGGTAAAAGAGTTCTATTTTAGCATGATGGCATTTACACATTCAGAGAGATGTAGGCATTTCTGTTTTACTATATTGGCTGTCTTTCTTGAATTTCATCTTTAAATTCAAGACAGGGGCATACATTTAAAAAAATGATTAGACACTGCTCCCTTTGAGAACAGAGGAATTTGAATTTGAAATTAATAATATTTCCAGTATGTTAAAAGTTAACTACATCCCATGTTCAATATTTTCTTAAATAATGATTGCATATAGCAGGCCATTCTAAAGTATAATAAATGATGTCTTCTAAATTCTAATAATGGCTGGTATTACTTATGACCCTTTCTGTAGCAATAGCCAATAAAAAAAGATCATATTTTCAGAATATACATATCATTTTGAAGACCCTTACATGCAGAAGTGAGTCAATTTATTTAATTTATAGGAATATGAAAACCATTCTAGGCATTACACTTTATGATTCTACTCTCATCAATATCTGTTACTCTAAATTTTCTTTTAAAGCATCTCCATTTTCTATTGTCATGTCTGAATTACTTTTATTATTGTATTTTACCTATTTCAATGTCTATTTCTTTTCTTTAATAAATGGATTTACCAGTTGAATTCAAAATGAGCCTAGAGACCCTTAAGATTTAAAACATTTTAATTACCGTATATCATGCCATTAAGAAAAATCAGATATAGCTTGCTCTCTGATAAGAATTGTGTTTACATTTATCTCATCAAAGACTTCCTAAAAATAATTTTTAACAGCAATAAAAATGGAAACAACATACTAAAAATTGACTTATTTTATTGTCTTAAATTTTTTAAACAATTGAATGCTGGTACAATCATATTTCCATCATTCCCTTTGCTTGTTTTACTTAAGAAAAAAATGTAATAGAACTTAGACATAAATATATATATAATGAATATATATACATATGTATATCAGCAGACAAAACTGTAAAATGATTCTGTAAAGCCTATATACTATTAAAGATGCTTCAAACACCAGTGATCAGAAAATTATCAGCGATTTCTTTAGTTTAGAGACCAGCATAATTAATTTCATATAAGCCTTGTCTGGTCAATTAAGTCCATGAAAACCTCTTCTGGTTTTTCATTCATCATTTATGTTTCCTCATTTGGCATTTTATAACAAACCAGAAGAATAAATCCTGTTTGTTATGATCTAAGCATTGTGAGTATTTACAGTATCATATTTAACCCCCACACATTTGCATTCCATTTGAATTTATGCTGAGAAAAATGAGAGAGAAAGAGAAATATGGCTTTGTTTCATAAAGACTAAATATCATCTAAAAAGTTAGTTTATTGTCTGTGGTTAAATACTTGACCCTCATAAAGAAATTGCATAATATGCTTTTGAATCACTCTGTATTATTAATCGCATTAAACCTGAAGGAAGCTTTCACTCCCGTAATTACCTTCAATTCTCACCTATCCCTTCAATTACTTTGTCCCTTTTACTAGTTTATTTTAATCATCATGTTCACTTTTCCCAAACTAAATTTGCATTTTCCATTATAAATTTTGTATGTCCATAGAATAAATAAAATTCATTCTTGCCTGAATAACCTAAATATGTTACAAGGGCAGATATTATTAAACGTGTTATAGAGTTTTTAGGATTAAATATCAGAAACAGAAATTGATGACAAGTTTTAAGAATTTTACTGGGAATTTTTGTGACACTATATTCTGATCCTAACTTAGTGTTAGGAACTCACAGCAAAATAACCCATGTACATATCAACAAATAAATAACCATGCCTGACGTAAATGCCTTATTTCTTATTAATGTGTCTCATCTCCCCTACTAGATGATCAACCTTTCCAGGAGAGACCCAAAGTAATGCCCCAAGCATCTAGCATATATCTAGAAAATATTAGGAAATACATTTTTGAGTTGGTTTTGTGAAACCAGTGAATCTTGGCCGTGTGTATTTATTTATCCCAAAATGAAATCTTATGCCATTTAATATGTACTACTACTAAGGTACTTACACATCTTACAAGTTCTGCACAAGTCTAACAAATCAATTAACTTCATTTTCTATTGAGGTCCTAAGTTTACATTTCTTCAATATGCCAATCATTGGGGATTGTATTGTTCCCCTTTTCTTAGATTTTATGTCAGTCTTCACAGTATTGTACAAAGCAGAACATTTCTTTTAGAAAATGTTTGTTTCTGACTTACCCTTTTAGCTTAAGGACATTGTTTGACATTTTATGCTAGTAGAAAAAATTAAAATTTAATCGTGCAAATGAAATAAAGGCCCACAAAATAACTGTTCTCTGCATTGAGTAATAGAGTTTTAATGTATTTCTGCTGTTGGGTTGGTGTATTTATGTGATAATTTTATGTGACAGTGTAATTAAATTGTAAAACAATTCCCATTTCCTATGTATTTTATCTATTTATCATCATTTATTTCTTTACCTTCTTTTTCTGCAATAAATATTATTGTAAGGAGAGTTAAATAAGTTAAACCAATGCAATTACTTTTACAGATTGAAATTAACTTCATATATCAATTTGTATACATTTATACAAAGTACCTACAACTTACCTGGTATAAATAAATGTGTTTATTGCAGTATATTTATGATGTCACTGTGGTTTCCATGTTTGCCTTCCTTTTGAGTAATGATCTATATGTTTAAATTTGACATTTTAACAGTATTTTCAAACAATTTCATTCATTATCAAATAACCATTTATTACACTATGGCAATTTCATACCATTTACTGAATCCTTTAGACACTCCTAAACAATGATTTATCAACCAATATACAGATTTTAATGCTTATCACAGCAAACATAGAAAATAACATTAAACAGTGACTTGACAAGAGATAACTAAATTGTCTTTCTAAAAAAATCTTGATGAGTCATGTTTAGTAATAGCCAGTGTGCATTTATAGCTGTACTAGAAATTAAGTATATTAGATTGTCATATTCTTCATGTGAATTAAGATGGTTAATTATAAAACCTTTATGGACGTCAACCACATAGCCACAAATGCTGATTTTAAGGGAATGAAAGAAGAAAAGGTATTTTAAATGTTTTGGATGCTGACCTGCTTGGTAGCTTTTTGTGTCTGGGCTCCTCAAAAGGAGGCACATTTCTGCTCAGAAAAGTCATCTCTGGGTGACAAAGCTGGGAAGATCCACGTGGAACATGTTGTATGAAACCAATGGCTACTTCAAATAATCTTATATGCTTGCTGCACACAAGACATATTCAGGTCATCCTCGTGAGATCTGACCATATCATCCTCGCTGGAGCTGAAGTTATGTGGTTGTGAACTTTATTAGGGGAGAAATTTAATTTCTCCACCCAAAAGAGTCAAATGAATGGCAGAATGTTATCTTTATAAGATCACACATTTGATCCAGTAGAAGACTATAGTCCTCACAGAAAGCTGAAAGATTAGGTTTAAAAACAAACAATTAACAAGGATGGAAAGGGAGGAGGTAGAAACAAGACAAGCTTCCTTTCAAGCAGGATCATTTCCATAAAACATTAAACCTGATAAAGGTTTCTGTCAGTGTGTGGGAGGGTCTGTATTTCTTTAGTTATCCACATCCGGAATGAATTAATTTGACACTAATTGCAGAAGGATTAAATTTATTCCGTCTCTATAGACTACTCCTTGACTATTAAAATTAAATGAAGATAAAAATGAATTATTATTTCCTAGATCAAAAATTAAACACCAAACCAATTTATGAGGATGTGGGGGAAGATGGGCAGTATGAAGACCACAACCTATGACTTTTTTTCTTAAGTTGAAATAAAATTATTTTTTGAGAGATTTATTAATTTAACAGAAAGATCCCTATTTAGGAGGTCCCTGGAACACCTTTAGAAAATATACCCTAGCTTATAGAACCTAAAAGTGTTGCCGGGCAGCTGCATCTGGGCAGGTATCTCCCTGCACACTAGGTGAAACCTCAGTTTGGATGGGGGAGAGTTCTTTACTATGGACAAGAAAGAATTCTTGAATAGGTCACACAGGTAAGGGAGGAGTTCATTAAAGGGAGAATAGCAGGGAATGGCAGCTGTTTTGCAGGCAGCAGAAAGCAAGAAAGAACAGAGGGAGGAAAGGGAAGTTCATTGGACTCCTGCTCTGCATAGGGCAGATCCCTTGCCAACTCCTAAAGCCAGGGTCACCTACCACCCGAGGATTTGGGGGAGCCACAGAACACTAGATGGAATGAGATTATGTTCTGAGAATTTCCCAAAGGCAAAGAAAGGTTTTCAGGCAGGCTTCTAAAGAGCGTGATCCTACAGCTGCAGTCCTGTCTGGGTCACCCAGGTGATGGGAACATGCAGGCCCAAATCAGAGCCCTCCGTATCTCCTCCCTACTTATCTGGAGTAGAACAGAGACAGAGTGAAGACATGTGCTTACGTCTGAAAAATAGAATGAAATAGCAAAGTGACAAAGACACAACTGGAAGAGCACAGAGACAAAACATAGTAAGTTGAGCAGTGAGAAGGCTTTATTTAAAATATACACACTGGAAGAAAGGGGAGTGTGGGCAGCCTCAGACAGGAGGCACACTTAAGGGCTTAGGAATCTCTCTTTTAAGGCTTTCAAGAATGGGGCAAAGAAATTAAAACCACAATGGGATGTCACCTCATACCAGTTAGGATGGACAACATCCAAAAGACAAGAAACAACAAATGCTGGTGAGGATGTGGAGAAAGGGCAACCCTCCTGTACTGTTGGTGGGAATGTAAATTGGTGCAACACTTGTGGAAAACAATATGGAGGTTCATCAAAAAGCTAAAAATAGAAATACCATTTGACCCAGAAATTCTACTCCTAGGAATTTACCCAAAGAAAACAAGATCCCTGATTCAAAAAGACGTATGCACCCCTATGTTTATTGCTGCACTATTTACAATAGCCAAGACATGGAAGCAACCTAAGTGTCCATCAGTAGATGAATGGATAAAGAAGAGGTGGTACATATACACAATGGAATATTATCCAGCAATAAGAAGAAAACAAATCCTACCATTTGCAACAACATGGAAGGAGCAAGAGGGTATTATGCTCAGTGAAATAAGCCAGGTGGAGAAGGCAAATACCAACCATTTCACTCATTTGTGGAGTATAACAACAAAGCAAAACTGAAGGAACAAATTAGCAGCAGACTCACATACTCCAAGAAGGGACTAGTGGTTAGTAAAGGGGAGGGGTTGGAAAGGGTGGGTGGGGAGGGAGAAGGGGAATAAGGGGCACACAATATAGGTAGGTCAAGGGGAAGGCAGCACAGCATGGAGAAGACAAATAATCACTCTATAGCAATGACTGCAATGAGCGGTGAGGACTTGATAATATATATGGGTGAATGTTGAAACCACAGGGTTGTTTATGTGAAACCATCATAAGATTGTATATCAATGATACTTTAATAAAAAAATAAAATAAAACAAAATAATGGGGCAAAGGCAGGATGGAGAGGTTGTTGGGTATAGGTTTGACTTGCAGTCTCATGATGTCTCTCTCCAGTGAGAAACATTATGTCACTATCCACAGTCAGTCCTCCAGATAATTCTATGAGATAAAATTAACACAAGGAATTTATTAATCCTGTTCTTCTCCAAGATAATGATTTCCCTCAAGCACTGGGAACAAGTCAGTTAGGACTGCTTGCCCTGCCCTAAGATGGGGTGCGTTATTGTCTGACTACCAAAGAATATGTTAGGAATCTTACCTTCTAACTCCCTGGTTTTTAAAATGGAATCTTAGCCTTAGGGTGGAGTCCCTCCTGTTACTATACTGCTTATAGCTTGGCATTTTTCATCATAGGCAGGAAAAGTTAATCACGATGCTTGTCCCATGTCCCTGCCCTACCTCAAAAGTATATACATTTTTTATCAATACTTAAAAAATATGTCACTCCACCAAGAAATTGGTTTGCTGGAGAATAGCTTTTTAATTATCAAAACACAAGAAGAATTATTAAAATGAAAAAGAGGAAAGAGTTTCAAGGGATTTCATTTCAGCACATATCCTCTATACCTCCAGGTCAGACAAAGAATTAAGCACAAACCATTATAAGAGGCCTATCATAAACTAGACTTTGAAGGAACTCATCATTTTCAGAATTGTATTTAAACAAAAATGATCAATTCAGCACAATCCTTGAGACTCCCTTAGACTGCCATCTGTTTCTTCATTTAACTGTTGCTGTTTCCTAGTGTTAGAGAATGCATGTTGCATATTGGAAGTGGAGAAAGTGGGGAGATCTATAAATTCAATGGTCAAGTTGGAATTTTAAAGGAAATTTGCTGATACTGAGTTCAGGGCTCTATTTACTGTATTGTGAAAACAATACAAACCTGCAAAGTGGGAATACGAATATGCCTGGTAAACACCCAGATTCTTTATCTTTCCCATTACCTGGCATGGATCTTACGTATGTATTCGGATTGTTCTATTTTTTATGCCATTTCTTTTAAAGATAGGTGATAACATGTAAGCCATGTTATTTTCTGATGTTGTACTTAAACCCATGTAACATTTTAGTGAACTCCTAAAAGTTAAGGAAATAATGAGGCCCGTGTTAGGGAAAATGCTAAATTAGGTAGAGTCTTTGGTACTTCATGAATTACTAACAGAGAAACTGTAAGTCTGGTGAAGCTAGGTAACTTGTCCAAGGTCACAGAGTCTATAAGGACTACCATGCATCCCCTAATCCCAATCTAGTCCCCATCCTTCCATGTGAGAATAAGGTTTATGTGTTAAACCCATCTGTGAAAAATAATTGCATTTTAACACAATCAGTGTCATAAGCTAATTAAGGAAAGACTAATAATGTAATTTCAGATATTAGTCCCTTTATTTATTCAAATTCACCCCCACACTCTCTCATATCCCAAACTACACAAAAGGCATATAGTCCTTAAATATTAATGCATGTCCTGCTGGAGTTAGTATTCCACTTAAAAAAAAATCTAGAATTCTAAAGATTAAGGATCTTTTAAAGATGATAATTCATGCTTAATTTCTGTCATTGCCTCTCTTCCCATTACATAAAAACCTGAAACTGGAAAGTGTTCTTTTTTTTAGTAAGTATAATTTGGGGCTTTAGCAATTACATTAAAAAAACTGTTTGTCTTTAGATATAAGGAAATCATGCAGATGAAAAATAATGTTACGGTATTAAATATTTTCTCCTCACTTGTACTGAAATTCGTTTAAAAAGAATTAGTATATTTTACCTGTGTACGAAGTACCAGTAATCCCCTAGATTCTCTCATTTGAGGTAGTTATTTTTAGACACTGAAGTATTTTTAGAATTACATTTGTAGAACCTTTAGCGCATTGGAGTAGTGACCTATATGATATCGCCTTTTAATTTTTATATGTGCATTAAATAAAAATGTATTTGGCTTACATAGAGCCATGTTAGCACTTTGTCTTGTTAAACAGAATGAAATTCCCAGTTGACTCAACAATTGCTTGTGTATTTGGAAATGCACTTGTTTTCCTGAAGCAAGTTTGTACTTAAAAGATGCAAAATAAAGGGTTAATGCTTTGTTGAATGACAGCGTTACATCTAATGTTGTGTTAATCTGGATGCAGGGACTATAACTGACTACAAAAGAGTTCACCTTGACTAATCAGTTCTCATTTTTATTTATCCAAACCAGGAAGAATCAAAAAAGCATTATCACTGATAAAAATCATCATCATCATTATTACCAATCAAACAATCAAGAGCTTTTTCCTTTTTTTTAAGTTAAAGTTTCATGGACATACAATCATATGTTGATTTCAGATACACAACACAGTGGTTCAACATTTACCCTATATTATCAAGTTCTCACTACCTGCATTGTGGTCACTGTCCCCCAATGTAGTAAGATGTTACAGAATCATTAACTGTATTCTCCATGCTGTACTACCGTCCCCATTACCAACCTATATTGTGATTGCTAATTATTGTGCCCCTTAATCCTCTTACCCTCCCCTCCCCTTTGGTAACTTTCTTGATATCTGTGAGTCTACTGCTATTTTGTTCCTTCTGTTTTGCTTTGTCTTTATACTCCACAAATAGGTGAAAGAGTTGGTATTTGTCTTTCTCCACCTGGCTAATTTCATTGAGCCTAATACCCTCTAGATCCATCCACGTTGTTGCAAATGGTAGGATTTGTTTTCTTTTTATGGCTGAACAATATTCCATTGTGTATATGTACCATCTCTTTACCCATTCATCTATTGATGGACACTTAGGTTGCTTCCATGTCTTGGCTATTGCAAACAGTGCAGCAAGAAACATAGGGGTGCATATGTCTTTTTGAATCAGGCATCTTGTTTTCTTTAGGTAAATTCCTAGGAGTGGAATTACTGGGTCAAATGGTATTTCTATATCATTATATATATTTTGAGGAACCTCCATACTACTTTCCACAACTGTTGCACCGATTTACATTCCCACCAACAGTGTAGGAGGGTTGCACTTTCTCCGTATCCTCTCCAGCATTTGTTATTTCTTGTCTTTTAGATGTTGGCCATCTTAACTGGTGTGAAGTGATATCTCATTTTGGTTTTGATTTGCATTTCCCTGATGATTAGTGATGTGGAGCATCTTTTCATGTGCCTGTTAGCCTTTTGTATTTCTTCTTTGGAGAATTGTCTGTTCACATCCTCCACCATATTTTAATCAGGTTGTTTGTTTTTTTGAGTCTTGAAGTGCATGAGTTCTTTATGTATTTTGGATATTAACCCCTTATGAGATAAGTCATTTATGAATATATTCCCCAAACTGTAGGATGCCTTTTTGTTCTGCTGATGGTGTCCTTTGCTATACTGAAGCTTTTTAGTTTTAAGTAGTCCCACTTGTTCATTTTTTATTTTGTTTCCCTTGCCTGAGGAGAAGTGTCCAGGAAAAAGTTGCTCATGTTTATATTCATGAGATTTTGCCTATGTTTTCTTCTAAGTGTTTTATGGTTTCATGACTTACGTTCAGGTCTTTGATCCATTTTGAGTTTACTTTTGTGTATGGAGTTAGACCATAATCCAGTTTCATTCTCTTACATATAGTTGTCCAGTTTTGCCAACACCAGTTGTTGAAGAGGTTGTCTTTTTCCCATTGTATAGTCATGGCTCCTTTATCATTTATTAATTGACCATATATTCTTGGGTTTATATCTGGGCTCTCTATTCTGTTCCATTGATGTATGGGTCTGTTCTTGTGCCAGTACCAAATTGTTTTGATTACTGTGGCTTTGTAGTAGAACCTGAAGTTAGGGACTGTAATACCGCTAGCTTTGTTCTTTCTCCTCAGGAATTGGTTTGGCATTCCAGGTCTTTTGTGGTTCCATATGATTTTAGAACTATTTCTTCTAGTTCGCTGAAGAATGCTATTGGTATTTTGATGGGGATTGCATTGAATCTGTAGATTGCTTTAGGTGGGATGGCCATTTTGACAATATTAGTTCTTCCTGTCCATGAGCACAGGATAGATTTTCATTTATTTGTGTCTTGTTTAATTTCTCTCCTGAGTGTCTTGTAGTTTTCAGAGTACAGGTCTTTCACCTCCTTGGTTAGGTTTATTCCTCAGTATTTTATCCTTTTTGATATAGTTGTGAATGGAGTTATTTTCCTGATTTCTCTTTCTGCTAATTCATTATTAGTATATATGAATGCAACAGATATCTGTGTATTAAATTTGTATCCTGCAACTTTGCTGAATTCAGTTATTAGTTCTAATAGTTTTTTGGTGGGGTCTTTATGGTTTTCTATGTATAATAAACAGTCTAAACTCACATAGGGTTTTTTATGTCATCTGCAAACAGTGACAGTTTAACTTCTTCCTTACCAATTTGGATGCCTTTTATTTCCTTGTGTTGTCTGATTGCCATGGCTAGGACCTCTGGTACTATGTTGAATAAAAGTGGGGAGAGTGGGCATCCTTATCTTATTCCTGATCTTAGAGAAAAAGCTTTCAGCTTTTTGCTGTTAGTATGATGTTGGCTGTGGGTTTGTCACATATGGCCTTTATTATGTTGAGGTATATACCTTCTATACCCATTTTGTTAAGACTTTTTGGATGTTGAATTTTTTCAAGTGTTTTTTCAGTATCTATTGAGATGATCATGTGATTTTTGTCCTTCTTTTCATTGATGTGATGTATTATATTGTTTGATTTTTGAATATTGTACCATCCTTGCATCCCTGGAATATATCCCTCTTGGTCATGATGGATGACCTTTTTGGTGTATTTTTAAATTTGGTTTGCTAATATTTTGTTGAAGATTTTTGCATCTGTGTTCATCAGGGATATTGGTCTATAATTTTCTTTTTTTGTGGTGTCTTTCTCTGGTTTTGGTATTAGAGTTATGCTGGCCTCATAGAATGAGTTTGGAAGTATTCCCACCTCTTCTACTTTTTGGAAAACTTTAAGGAGGATGGATATTAGCTTTTCTTTAAATGTTTGATAAATTTTAGCTGTGAAGCCATTCTGTGCCAGTGGGGTTGGTCTTAGGCAGTTTTTTGATTACCAGTTTGATTTCATTGCTGGTAATCACTCTGTTCCTTCCTGGGTCAGTCTAGGAAGGTTGTATTTTTCTTGGAACTTGTGCATTTCTTCTAGTTTGTCCAATTTGTTGGCACATAATTTTTCATAGAATTCTCAAGTAATTCTTTGTATTTCTGTGATGTCTGTTGTGATTATTCCTTCTTCATTTCTAATTCTTTTTATGGGTGTACACTTTTATTCTTGATATATCTGGCTAGGGGTTTATCTATTTTGTTTATTTTCTCAAAGAACCAGTTTCTGGTTTCATTGATTCTTTCTATTGTTCTATTCTTCTCTATTTTGTTTATTTCTGCTCTGATCTTTATTATGTCCCTCTTTCTACTGACTTTGGGCCTCATTTGTTCTTCTTTTTCTGTTCCTTTAATTGTGAGTTTAGACCGTTTATTTGGGATTGTTCTTGTTTCTTGAGGTAAGCCTATATTGCTATATACTTTTCTCTTAGAACTGCCTTTGCTGCATCCCAACTACCTTGGGCTATTGAATTATTATTTTCATTTGTCTCTATATATTGTTTTATCTCTGTTGAATTTGGTCATTGATCCACTGATTATTTAGAAGCATGTTGTTTAGTCAGCCTGTGTTTGTGGGGTTTTTTGTTTTCTTTGTGTAATTCAAAACATACTATTGTAGTCTGAGAAGCTGCTTGATACAATTTAATCTTTTTGAAATTATTGAGGCTCTTTTTGTGTTCTTGTATGTGATCTATTCTGGAAAACATTCCATGTACACTTAAGAAGAATGTGTATCCTGCTGTTTTTGGGTGGAATTCAACAGCTTTTTTTCTACTTGGAGGCTTTTATTGGTCTGTTTCTAAACATAGATGGTCACACTGCTACTAATATTTCATATCTTAAAGGAAAAAAGGAAGTGTGAAATCTACATCCCTCTTCAAAATTAATCTTTATTTTAGTAATAAACCAAGTGTGGTGATATCATGTCTCAGTAGTATTGCAAGAGCATCAATTAATAAGTGATTTTTTTTGTAATGACTCCTATCAGGGTAGATGGATCTGAATATCATCTTCTTTCCAAATGACAACCATGATCTCCAATCTACTTTTTGCTATGATTTTGCCACATTTTGTCCCTTCTTATTATAAAATGTATTGCCTCAGATTGTTTTAAACTCATATTTGTCATATCTTATATGACATTGCAGAGATATGTTCAGAGAGGACTTGAATATGAACTCTAAGACTTGTTCATAGTATTTTTTTTGCTAAGAACTCTGAGGTAGTATTATTGGTCTTTCCTAACTTCTGTTGAATGAAATGCACAACACTTCTAGTCCTCACCAAACATGGTTTTCTCCAGATCTGAACTCTTGTTCTCATATGACTTCAACCCAAAACATTGCTATTTCTCTGAGTGAGTTGAATTCTTAAAGTCCTGTGGACTAAAATTCTCCACCAAATAAGCCTGGTTTTCCTCCTGAATCGCCATAATCTAACTCTGCATATGGAAATTTCTTAGAAATGTGTGCTGCTGTTTGCTTCTATGTACTTTGTGGAATATGCAAGCATCACACAACAGTGATGTGTAAAACATGTGCAGTCCAATTTGATTTTCTGAAGGAGGGAAACACAAATTCTCTCCATAACAATTTTCTGTATCAGTTCATTGTAGGAAAGAAATTGTCATCATGCCAAAGATGAAACTATTGCTGGGTTTAGCTTTGAATTTTATAAAGTGAATAAGTGAAAAATATATACACATTCATTCCAGACTCAAATTATGAATAATTAAGTGAATATATAATTGTATCCTGTTTTATCCTCAAGCTGAACCAACAAAGAGGAATCTTCAGCCCATGTAAAAAGGATATGTCACATTTTTTTCAAAAATTATGAGTGAGTTGCCAAACATCACTGAATTTATATGCTCATGAACAAGAACAGTAATCTGTGCATAAAAATATACAGTGGAGAGTGCAGAAGCATTCAAGAGTTTAATTTAATGTACTTATGTTTCTGAAATTTGAATTTACATGGGCATTTTCTTTGAGTTGTCTCAAATGTCTTCATCATCTGTCATTTACCTCTAATCCAAGGTTGGGGTAGGATGAGGACTGGGTGCATACTCAACACCTCTTCAATTCTGTTTTGGCTAAGCGCTTTTGTTTCAATATATAAAGTATGACAAAGTAAAATGAATGATTTAAATATACATATTGAAGCATATATTCAAATGAACTTTGTTCCTCTCAAAGTTGTTCTCTTAGAACTTATCCTAATGATGGAGTTGTACAGGGCATGTTTAAATCTCTTCTTTTGGAGCATGATTATAAAGTAATAATTGATTGCTTTTCCATGTTGCTCATTATATTGGCTCTGATGAATCCCTGGCATTAAAAGAATCCATTTTAATCTGGCCTTTGACTACCTATTTTTGTTACTGGCTGTTCACACTCACTTATCCCTCCACTGCTTGTGCTCTAGTCATGATGAACAATCTGTGGTTCTCAGAAGCCTCTGTGCATTTGCATATGCCATTCCCTCGCCTTGGAAGATCCTCTTATTACTCAGCTCCAGATCACCTCCTTCAGAAATGCTTCCCTTATTGACCCCAACACTTCCCCCAACCCCAGAATGTTTAGCTCCCTTCTATTTAGCTATACCTTGGAAGTACCAAGGTCACCTCAATCCACTAAATTGTTTACTGCCTTTATTTGCCCCGCTCCCTGACTAGTCTGTGAGCAACTTGAAGGCAACATTGTCTTTTCATCTGTACCCTCAGAGCCCAACAGTATTTATTGACTCATAATACTACTTAATCAAGGTTTGTCCAATGGTAGTTTGTGATTAGAGTAAATAGATACAAAGGTTTGTCAAAAGATTTGTGAAGGGAGACTTGAAAGAAGTGGATAACCTAAGATAACTTTGAAGGTAAACATTAATTTGATTGTATCCTAGTCAAGTTCAAGAATTACTGAATTATTCAATAAATGTTAGGTAAACTGTTTCACCAGTTCAGTAAAATCATAGTCCCTGTCTCATATCATAACATATACAGAAAATTCCAATTGGATTTAATGTTCCTATTTTTAAAAAGATGAAATTATAAATAATTATGACTACTTGTATAATTTTAGAGTGAGGAGGGCCTGTTTAAACATAACTCAAAAACCACAATGAGATATCATCTCACACCAGTAAGGATGGCCAGCATCGAAAAGACTAAGTACAACAAATGCTGGCAAGGATGTGGAGAAAGGGGAACCCTCCTACACTGCTGGTGGGAATGTAAGCTAGTTCAACCATTGTGGAAAGCAATATGGGGGTTCCTCAAAAAACTAAAAATAGAAATACCATTTGACCCGAGAATCCCACTCCTTGGAATTTACCCAAAGAATACAACTTCTCAGATTCAAAAAGACATATGCACCCCTATGTTTATTGCAGCACTATTTACAATAGCCAAGATATGGAACCTAAGTGTCCATCAGTAGATGAATGGATAAAGAAGAGGTGGTACATATACACAATGGAATATTATTCAGCCACAAGAGAAAACAAATCCTACCATTTGCAACAACATGGATGGAGCTAGAGGGTATTATGCTCAGTGAAATAAGCCAGGCGGAGAAAGACAAGTGCCAAATGATTTCCCTCATTTGTGGAGTATAACAACAAAGCAAAACTGAAGGAACAAAATAGCAACATACTCACATAGTCCAAGAAGGGACTAGTGATTACCAAAGGGGAGGGGTGTGGGAGGGCGGGTGAGGAGGGAGGGAGAAGGGGATTGAGGGGTATTATGTTTAGTACACATGGTGTGGGGGATCACGGGGATAACAGTGCAGCACAGAGAAGGCAAATAGTGAATCTGTGGCATCTTACTACACTGATGGACGGTGACTACATTGGGGTATGGGTGGGGACTTGAAAATATGCGTAAATGTAGTAACCACATTGTTTTTTCATGTGAAACCTTCATAAGAGTATATATCAATAATACCTTAATAAAAAATTTTAAAAAATAATCACTCAAAAGCCAGAAACCACAAAGGAAAGGTTGATGGTGGCTCTGAGCTACTGTATCTTTTTCCAAATGATAGCTTCTATTTAGGGTCTGCAAACCACACTTTTGCCCCCCTCTGAATTATTTTCCAATTTTTTTTTTTTTTTAATTATTATTTTTTATTGAAGGGTAGTTGACACACAGTATTACATTACATGAGTTTCAAGTGTACAACACAGTGGTAGAACATTTATATACATAATTCTAGGTTCCAGCTATCACCCTACCAGGCTGTTACAATATCTTGACTATATTCCTTATGCTATACCTTACATCCCGGTTACTAATTTATTTTACCATTGGAAGTCTGTCCTTTTTTTTTTTTTTTTTGTGAGGGCATCTCTCATATTTATTGATCAAATGGTTGTTAACGACAATAAAATTCTGTATAGGGGAGTCAATGCTCAATGCACAATCATTATTCCACCCCAAGCCTAATTTTTGTCAGTCTCCAATCTTCTGAGGCATAACAAACAAGTTTTTACATGTAGAACAAATTCTTACATAATGAATAAGTTACATAGTGAACAGTACAAGGGCAGTCATCACAGAAACTTTCGGTTTTGCTCATGCATTATGAACTCTAAACAGTCAGTTCAAATATGAATACTCATTTGGTTTTTTTTTTTTTTTTTTTTTTTTTTAGCTTTTAATAATTATTTTTTATTGAAGGGTAGTTGACACACAGTATTACATTACATGAGTTTCAAGTGTACAACACAGTGGTAGAACATTTATATACATAATTCTAGGTTCCAGCTATCACCCTACCAGGCTGTTACAATATCTTGACTATATTCCTTATGCTATACCTTACATCCCGGTTACTAATTTATTTTACCATTGGAAGTCTGTCCTTTTTTTTTTTTTTTTTGTGAGGGCATCTCTCATATTTATTGATCAAATGGTTGTTAACGACAATAAAATTCTGTATAGGGGAGTCAATGCTCAATGCACAATCATTATTCCTATTTTCCAATTTTTAAGAATCTAAATATCTGCCTATTCAAGGAGACACATAAAAGAAACTAGTGATTGTAAAAATACAATGAAGATTGTCCAAAAAGTCTGGGAACACGGGAAAACAGTGTCTTTGTCACACTTTTCCAGATTAACAGTTGGACCCATTGTTCAGAGGTACTTCACCTAAAAATTTAAGGAAAATACATTGAGTGTATTATTTGAAAACAAAACTAGTATTTTGTTTGAAACTAAGTCCTGTGTTTCTAACATTTTGGACAATCTTTGCAGTGTGGTTCTTAACTACAAAAAAAAAAAAATGGAGCAACCTAAATGTTCAGTAAGGTATTGTTAGTACATAAATCATCCATAATAAAAATGATGTCAGAACATACTTATTGACCTGAAAAGGAGTTCATGATATTTTTAATGAAAAAAATTAGATCTTAAGCTATTAGGTACATTATTCCATTTTATAGAAACATATATGTGCTATTATTGTTATATGTGTATAAAAATCTTAAAAGGATATATATAATGAATTAATAGTGACTTTTTTTGCCTTATCTGTAGTTTTTAATGTTTTGCCTTTCCTGTGGTGTTTTAATGTTTTAACGTACAGATAATTCATGAAATGGGGATAAAAAGACAAACAGTAGAATGGCTTATTCAAACCCAAAGCAACCACTGATCCAACTTACTAATAAATTTATTGATATGAAAAAGAAACTAAAGATTACACAATCACATAACTGTGTATGATTTCAAGTGATATTCTGCCACCCTGTGGGGAATACTACTCATTGCAGGACTGAAATAAGCAAAAGACGGAACTATGAAAAATCTGTAAGTAAATGTAAAATTGCTTATGGGAACATGGCCCAAGAAGTTCTTTAGCTAAAGCTCAATTTATCAGTTGATCAGTTTTGTTTTCTCTGCCAGCTATTTAACAAAAGTGTTAGACTGTGGGGAAAACAATACCTAACGCACATATGATTACAATATACTAAGCACTGTTTTAATACACATGTGTGACTTTACCTCACAAAAGTTTTCTACTTTTTCCCTATTTTATAGATGAGACACAGAGTTTAACTCCCCGACAACAGTGAATAAATGTTGCCAAAGCAATGCCACCTCTGGGAGCTGCATTTGGGGTCAATTGTTAAAATTTTGAGTTTTTCAAGCCCTACCATTCCCGAATGCATTAGCTAAATAATTGACTGCTGGGCTTTTGTATGAACTGAGTGGATGAGATTTCTTAGAGGAATTACTGCTTTCTCCAAACTCATCTCAGTTCCTTGAAGTTGTAGGGCAGCATTGCTACTCAAAGTGCGGTCCACAGAACCGGGCCCTTCAGAAAACTCTTAACTGGTCCATGGTGAGACAAGTCGAGAAATTAGGAGTAACAGTTCACAAATCTTTATTGCAATGTTCTGGTAATTTTATGGCTGTTGACTCTAATGATAAAACGTTTCTAGTGTTTTCATTTTATCTTACCAAGCATAGTCCACAACTTATTGGAAATTTAACAAAATAATAGGTTGATCGTTCGTTCCCTCGTTTGAGAAGCACTGCTGAAGAGCTATTCACCATCAAGAAACCCAGGATTCTTCTCAGTTTAGCCCCTCACAATGAGGCCTCGGATATTTTTGTTACCCTCTTTTCATGCATTTTATAATATACAATTATTGTAATGATGAATGAAACCAACACAAAGAACGTAAAAATGGCTCTTGGAGACTCGAGGGCAGCGTCCGAAGCGGAGGGAGTGGAAGCCCCTGCAGCCTCGGAAAGGCCGCGGATGAGGGGTAGACGCGCCCCGACAGCCCCGCAGAACCCTGGCCGGCCCGCGGGAGCATGCGCGGGCCTCCGGCCCCCGCCGGCGGGAGGAAAGAGGGAAGGGACTCGGGAGGGTCAATAAAATGCCACGCCTCCGCCCCCGCCCCCGCCCGCTGCCGCGCCTGGGAAGCTCGGCCTGTTGTCACTTCCGCCGAGGCAGCTCTGTGCATCCGGGTCACTGCTGCGGCTGTCTGCCGCTGTCGCTGCCGCTGTAACCGGGGTCCTGGGCCTGGGTCTCCACCGCCGTCCGAGGGGAGCGGGCTCCGCTCGGCGCTACTTTCTACGACCTGGCCGTCAGCCCCACATCGCCAGCCTGGAGGGGCGAAGACGACGAGGGGGCCAAGGGTTCCTCCGGGGTGAGTGTTGCTCGGCAACGCCGGGCTCTGCGGGTCTGGGCTGGGGGCAGGCCTGGGGCGGACGTCGGAGGGTCGCGGGCCCCCGGCCGGCCCGAGGGAGGAAGCCCGGACGCTCATCCGTGTAGGGGGCGCCACAGAACCTGCCCGGCCGGCGCTTCCGAGATCCCCGCCTAGTTTAGGCCCCCGCCCTTGGCTTGGCTCCCGTTCGTATTTGCCATCCTTGCCTCTCTACCCCGCCCCTTCCCCTTTCCCGTCTGTGATGGTTGTGCTCGGGATGGAACCGGCCCCTCTTCGCCCCCGTGCACACGCCCCGGTCTGGGTGCGGTGACTGGGCCACGTTGGTTTCGCGTTTATGGCAGCGTCCGTCCTGATGCAGAACAAAGAAACTTGGACGTTTGAAGTGCCTCGTACCCTTGGGGAATAGACAGGGAAGAGGCATTCGTAATGAGAGCTTTAATAGACTTTGCCAAGTTGCAAAAAAGCCAAGTTGCGGATTCAGACACTGCAGTCTGTCTGCTTAAATACCTGGCAGAAATGGTTTGAGTTCCTTGGGTGCATCTGATGCCACTGAAGATACAGATCGACCCATGTTAAATAAGAAATGTATTTGGTTTTATTAAGTTGTTTTGAAACTTCCCTTGTGTGCCTGTTCCGGGAGTTCTTTAAGGGCATAGTTTGTATCGCGTTCATTCAGGTAAGTCCTAGCGCCTTCCATGTAGTTAGTTGAATGAAGTGTGTGATTGGATTTTAATGTTGCTTTTTCATCATCACCTGTTTTGAATAGGATCCTTTTTTTCCAAAAACTTAATAACTTTTTTAAAATTGAACGTGTTCTTTCTCTCAAATTTTATTAGAGTTGCTGCAATTTGTAAAGGAATGTTTCCTCAAAATTATGTACCCAGTTTAGTTACCCTGCAGACTATTTTCTTGATGAGTCTGCACATCTTAATTCTTGACATTTTACATTTTCTCTAAACTCTCTGCTTAGTCTTCAGAATTTCCTCTGTTGCAGCCTAATATTGTTGGGCTCAGCCAGCCAGTTGACAGATCCACTTCTGCAAACACAGAACTTGAACTAGATCACCCAAGTCAGGGCTATTGTAGACTTTAGCCATTACAGGACCTTTGAAGCTAAGCAAATCTGGTATTACAGGCTTATTCTGTATCAAGTTGCCAGGGAACTGGAGGCAGTGTGCTGTATTAGAAACAGTCTGTGTCTGGGAACCAGAATGTAGTGTCATTTGCCTCATATGATAAAGTGGGGATAACACCCATATTCTAGACCTCACAGAATTCTTGGTTGAAACATAAGAGATGGTGAGTGTACAAGTGGTTGGCAAATATGAAAAGCATTCTTTGGGAAATAGTTCTCTTTTTTTACAAGGTTGGCAGCGCTAGAGGCAGATACTTTAGGCCAGCCTGTATGTTTATGAAGATCACCGAAACACCTTTGGAAAAACCTTGAGAGCAGGGTAATGTAGGCTTTTAAGAATGAAATGACACAATGAGCTACACACCTGTTACTCCATTTGGAGTGATGCTGGTAAAAGGAGCAGCAATGGAGGAAGGCATCTAAGAAATGAAGTATATATAGCAATCTGATAAAGTCACCTTGGCTGTCAGTGAATTAAAAGATGTCTTTTAAACTTACATCCTATAAAGCAGAATAGTAGTATAATATGATGGTAATTATCCAAAATTATAATTTTGTATTACAACAAACATTTGTAACTCTATACTAAAGTGTTAGAGATCAGTTATTAGACTTTAATCTTTACAAAGGTCTCAGAGTTTCTCCAGTATGTTCTGCATACTGATAGTAACTCTACCTTTTATAGGTAACATAGCTACCCTTTGCTTTGTTTTCATAATTTTGAGAGAAGTCAGCACCATTTGTAATTTCTCTTGAATTTTATGTTAAAATTTCTGATAGAGTATGTCATTTCATTCTTTTTTGAATTGAGGCATAACTGATGTATGACATACTTGTTTCAAATGTACAACATAATGATTCAATATATGTATATATTGCAAAATGATCACCACAAGTCAACATTCATCACCACATATTGTTACAGATTTTTCCCTTGTGATGAGAACTTTGAACATTTATTCTCTTAGCAATTTTCAAATATGTACTATAGTATTATTAACTGTAGTCACCATGCCGTATATTACACCCCTAGAACTTATTTTACAAGTGGAAGTTTGTACCTTTTGACTTCCCTCCCTTATTTCACCGCCGCTACCTGTGGCAACCAGCAGTCTGTTCTCTGTACCTATGAGCTTGGGGTTTTTTGTTTTTAAGATTCCACATACAAGTGAGATCATATGGTATTTGTCTTTGTCTGACTGACTTATTTCACGTAACATAAAGCTGTCAAGGTCCATCCATATCGTCACAAATGGCAAGATTTCATTCTTTGTTATGGCTGAGTAAATATTCCACTGTGTGTTACATCACGTTTTCTTTATCCATTCATCCATGAATGGACTCTTAAGATTGCTTCCATATCTTGGCTATTGTAAATAATGCTGCAATGAGTGTGAGGGTGCATATATTTTTTTGAGATAGTGATGTCATTTTCTTTAGGTAAATACCCAGAAGTGGAATTGCTGGATCATATGGTAGTTGTATTTTTAATTTTTTGAGGGATCTCCATAGTATTTTCCATAGGGGCCACACCAGTTTACATTACCACCAACAGCGCATGAGGATTTCCTATTTTCCACCTCCTTGCCAGCGCCTGTTATTTCTTGTATGTTTGGTAATAGCCATTCTAACAAGTGTAAGTCTCATTGTGTCATTTCATTCTTAAAAACCTGCACAACCCTGCTCTGAAGGAAACAACACAGGCAAGCATAAGGATTTCTCCGGAGCTGTTCTGGTACTCTTCATAAACATATAGGCTGGCCTGAAGTATTTTACTGTAGCGCTGCCAGTGTTGTCAATCTAATTAAAAAAGTTGTCATAAATGTTTAGGATGAAGCCCTTTTGTTTAAATAGAGAAATGAAAGTCTTGCCTGGGCATTTCCTTCTGCCAACTGTAATTGATTTCAGCATGGGTAGTGGTTACTAGCACCTACTCCTGTAGCAGCATTGACTACATAATAGTAAAGTTGTCCTGTAAAGTTGTTAGTTATTTAAATATATATAAATAAAGAGAAGTTGTAAGTATAATTCAGACAGTCCTAATTTTTGCTTATATTGCTAAGCTGCATGGGGAAATCCCCTTCTTATCTTGGTTGAATTTACCACCACACCTCCCTTCTGAAGTTAAATCAGGAGATCCGTTCTCCTTGATTTTTAACCTCACTGAGATAAGTGACTGTTTAGAATTGATTCTATGTCCTCCACCGATAACTGACATAAGTAATGATGTGCCACCACAACACGTCTGTTGAGAAATCAAGTTATTCCTGTTGCATTAGGCTATTTTAACAAGTAACATCTTAAAGTGTTATTTCCCCATTCTAATGTACCTAATCTATGAACAAAAAATGGGAAACAGCCAGTTTACTTGTGAGTCAGCACTATCCTCATTTCCTCCAAAGTGGTTGTGCTTATACTGCTCCTTTCTTGTTTGTTTCCTGTTCTTACAGCTGCTGCTGATAAAGTGCTTCCAAGAACAGTACTCTCAATTGTTTAAAATTTTTATCTACCTAGTGTACTTTTCCCCTTAAAATCCATAATGAAATGGTCAAAACTGAATTGAACTTAATTTTTCCTGCTAGGTTTTGTTTAACTAGCTTAATTCATTGTCCTCAAACTAAATATCCATGTCCACATACTGTGGTGTATTAACATCACATGATTCAATATGATATTAAAGTAAAAATGAATGAATTAAGCTAGAGAGCCAAAGGACTTGGGTGGGCCGTCTGTGTTTAAAGGAGCTATTTTTCAATTGATAGACTTACTCAAGTGGTAAAGCAGCTAAACGACATGGTTTGTCTTCTAGAATTTCACCAGATATATATTTTTTCTTACAAATAAGCAATAATTTTACCAAGAGAAGTTAATACTGCATGCATATAGGTTACCCCAAATATTTTCATTATACTTTTTGGGAGTAAAACTAACAGGAAGTCCATTTATGTAGCTTAATAAGAAAAATAAGCCTAAGAGGTTGAGTAAAACAAAGGTTTGCTATCTAGTGTCATACTGTACAATTAAATATTGATTTGTTTAACTAATATTTACAGGTCTGTAATGTCCCAAGCCCTGTGTGAGGTGTTGGCAATAGAATAGTAGCAACTTTCAGTCACTGCTTTTACTTTTTTAATTTTAAATACTTTCTGAGAATGTAGGATATTTGAAAAAGACACCCAGAACATCCTGACAGGTTTTTACAACACTCAGTAAAAAGGTGAGACAAAATAATGGAAAGCTTTTCTGATTTGAATTTAGGAAAATATGTTAGTTCACATTAGAGTGAATAGCAAAGACTTGAGAAAACACTGAGGTATGGTGAATTTAAAAATTTGGAACAGATTTAGTTCTCAACCTGCAATAGCAAAATGTATCAGTTTCACTTGAGCATCAATTCTAGAGTAATAAGGAATCAGCACCTGGGTTTGTTGGCCATAATTTTGGGATCTTTTCTACTAGTTCTATGTTCTAAATAGAAGATGTTGTTTGGCAAGGTAAGTATCCCCTTCTTTTTTTTTTTCCACTCTACAGAGAGGAAGAGTTGCTGCCAGAGAAGAGTCTGTGGAGTGATCACTGAAGATGTTTGTTAATTACTTAAAAATATAGACTATGTATTAGAAGCAGAGAAGGTGTTAAATAAGTCAAGATTATTGTATTTTAAGTGTGTTTTCCATTAATTTCTCAACATTGTCTAGCTTATGTTTTTCCAGATAATTAGAAATGCCTTACTCCTACATACCAATTAACTGACTTTTCGAAGCAAACATGTTTGTGAGGAAAAGACAGCATTTGCCATTTATTCTGTGCTTATATAAGTGGGTGCTCATAAGTTTAAACCTTTTGAGAATGTTTGAAACCTTCCTTTGGGTATAAGAGAATACAAACTGGGAAGAGAGCTTTCCAGTTTGGGCAGAGATATGAATTTAGTTTACCTTGTGAAATCTAATAAATTTGAAAAGTTCCAATGTGATTTTGTTGTTCTAGAACATTAATGCTTTTTTTTGTACAACTTAGTGCATCTTTTGAATATAATGACATAGCAGATAAGGCAACCATAAAACAAGACCATGTCTTTAGAAGACTAGCTGAAGTAAATGTGAATGACTGATACCATTTGTTTGATTTAATAAGTATTTCCAAAACTTATACATCCAGGATTTTAAAATCAAATAGTTTAGAAGGATTTAATGTGAAAAGCATTAGTCATTCTCCCCATCCCACCCTCTTTCTTCTTCTACTGGGGTCAACAACTTGTAACTTTTAGATTTTAATGCATCCAATGACATCTAGTGATACTTTCTTAAGAAATAAGTTTTAGCTGCTTTTTAAAAAAATAACTTAAGTCATCTATTAACTTACTGTAATGTAAGCAAGCTAAATATTCATTTATACCTCTTGCCCCCTAAAGTTGTCACAATTTTTGTTACACTGTTAACAGGTTGATTCTTCATGACTTCTTAAAAAGTATTTTTTTTTTTAAAAAACCTCTCTTATCCCATCAACCAAACCAATTTCTATATTCTTCATTTTCTAAAATGAGGATATTGTCATCCACACCCTTCCTTGGGACAACTGAAATTTATGGCCTAAGTTAAAACATGTAGTTTCATTAATAGAAGTATTCACTAAGGTCAGTGTCTGAACACTTAACACTGAACTTTATGAGGAAAGCTTGATATAGATATGAAGTAAATCAAAGTAGCATAATTCATTTACTGGCTGAATAGCCTTTTTTAAATGGCTTAGGAACTGTGGCTCTGAAACTGTAGAGAAGGAAATAAAAGTACACCATTTGCCTGTGCTGAAGCTTGATAGTATAAATACTATTTACTAGTCAATTTCTAGGATCAACCTCTATCCAGAGGACAGAATATTTAATTATGGGTCTAGAGTAGAGAATATATTTATTTGCTTGTATTCCTAATATACACCCCTCCCAAATTGTTCTACATAATTAGCAATAACAAATTTAAAATCACAACTTGGGACACACAATCATATATGCAAATAAAAACAGATACTTTCAATTGCAAAATACCCTTACTACAAATAGTACTTAACTTTACTGAGAATGTATGTATAGTTTACCTTTGAATAACACAGGGATTACAGGTGCCTGACCCCTGTGCAGTCAAAACCTGCATGTAACTATTCACTTCCCAAAAACTTAACTACTAATAGCCTACTGTTAACTGGAAGCCATACCTGTAACATAAACAGTATATTAAAGCATTTTGTATATTGTATGTTTTATATATTGTCTCCCTATAATAAAGTAAGTTAGAGGAAAGAAAATGTTGAAATCATAAAACAAAACATTTATTGTACTGTATTGAAAACAAATCTGCTTATAAGTGAACCCACACAGTTCAAACCTGTGTTGTTCAAGAGTCAACTGTACTGTTTTTTATTACAATTCTTAAAAAAAAAAGTGGTAGTTGCAACTCAGTAAACTGATTTCATGACCAGTGTGGAGGTGTGAACTAAGGTATAAGATGATTGTACCTTTCAGCAGATAAAAAGTAGCATAGAAAGTAAGTTGTTATAAATTTTTCTCTTTTCATAGGACATTGGCTCTTTGGATTATCAGGAGTTGGTAGTTGACATTGAGTCTAAGCTGAGGATGGAAGGTGTGGAACTTAAGGAAGAATGGCAAGATGAAGATTTTCCAATGTGAGCAATACTTTTAAATGAAAACAAATTTAAAACAAAACTTCAAAATTTCTTTATCAAGGTGTCACTTATTATTTTAGGCTTTTTAAAAGAACCCAGTATTGCAAGGTATTCATTTGATACTAGGATATCAAAGTTCCTTTCCAACAGCTAGACTAGTTCTCTTGTATCTTACTCTCCAACCAAATATATGCTTGATCTTCTGTAATCTTTCATTTTGATTTGAACATTAAAGTTTCACAATTTTTGCTGTTACAATGTTTTAATGTGCTATTTCTTAAACTAGAGTCTGAGGGGTTCCTGGGAGAAGGGGGCCTTTATGTGTAAAGATTGTTAAAATTTTGTGCTTTTAAGAAAAAAATCTTAATGAATAAGCAAGGATTTCTAGATCATCTGGCCAGCTACCCTGACATATTTGCATATATATTTACAATTTTGTTGGCATAGTTAAGAAAAAGAGCAAAGGCGGGACTTGTATTTAAATGATGCTCCCATGCCACCATGGTCAGAAGACCATCACAGTGCTCAGGAACGCCCCTCAGCACTTGGAATGTGGACAGCTGGTGAGAGTACTGAGTCATTGCATAGCACATGATGATAATAGTAATACAGAAATGCTGAGCTCTAAAGAATTTTAGTCATCATAACTATATTACCATTGTGAGGGATAATTTACCTTCCTTATACATCACATTAAATTTGTGCATTTTAATTATGTTTGCTTTGTAGGTTGTTTATAGTTTCTATGTTTGTTTTATACTTGTACTTAACAGCATTTACATAAGGAATTTTAATTTACTTTCAGTTGTTACTTATAAGAATATGTAAATCAACTCTGATAGTCTGAAAATTTTTTCTTTAAAAATGGCTTATAAATTAGTAAAGCTTCAGAAACACTGCTTTATTCAGTTCCACATAACTGTTTCTATAAGCTATTTTTAATAGATATTTGAACATCAAAAAACTTTTTTTTTTAATTTCTGGGTTAAAAAGTATGTCTATATCTTCTAGACCTTTACCAGAAGATGATAGTATTGAAGCAGATATATTAGCTGTAACTGGACCAGAGAGCCAGCCTGGTAAGAATTTGACACTTTGAGTTTCGTTGAAATAATAGACTTTGTGCTATTTTTTAACATATTTCTTTTCAAGGAAAAAAATATACTATTTTCATCCCATTGTAGGGAGCCAAAGGATAAGTTGAGTGTTTAGGAAAGCAATTTTGAAATGCTTTGGAAATTTTTGAAAATGTAACTTTCCAAAAATATACCGTTAGTTTTTGCAAGTTTCTATAATAAAAGGCTGAGAGGAGATCATTTTTAGTAGTAAGAGGTGACTATAAGGTCTACCTCTAATTATTAAAAAAGACATATTCTTGCTGGGATACATCATCTTGCCATGAAGTAGAAGCAATGGTGATTAGAATCGAAAGTTTATAAATTAGTGCTTTGGGTTATGTTTAATTAATGTTACTTTTCTCAAGAGTAAAATGGTTAAACTTTTTCTCTAATTCAACCTGAGCATCTAAGCATTCCTTCAGTATATCTTTCACTTTGTTCACTCATTCCAGGCTCACTAGAAGTTAATGGAAATAAAGTAAGAAAGAAACTAATGGCTCCAGACATTAGCCTGACCCTGGATCCTAGTGATGGCTCTGTGTTGTCAGATGATTTGGATGAAAGTGGGGAGATTGACCTAGATGGCTTAGACACACCATCAGAGAACAGTAATGAGTTTGAGTGGGAAGGTAAAAGTTCATTGTTTTTATCTGACCTTTATTAATGAATGTTTGTCTTTATATACATACATGTTTTTACAGTGACATTCTCATATTAAAATAATTGAAAAAACTTAAAACTTATCATGAAACCAATTAAAATCAGTAATTAAGGGATGTTGAAATATGTTATTCTTTCTAAAGTTTAGATATTTGTTACTCAGATATGAAATTCTGGTAACAATAAATATTCTCATGGCTTTCAAAATTGTTTATAGTAGATTACACAGGTGGTTTTATTTTCTTAATTGCCTAATACTCTTAAATATGTCCTTTCATATTACTTCCAAAATACTACTTGATAGTTATGGCATGTTCTTTTATTCAGTTCAGTCAATCAGCTAAGAAAAAAAAGCTTTGAAAAGACATATAGTTTATGGAATGTGCTAAAAGTAGTTAAGGGTTTGCAGAGAGGGAGTTCTGGAGGTAGGGTTTTTTTTTGGTATCATTAGTATACAATTACATGAGCAACATTGTGGTTACTACAATGTTTAGGGTGATTTTTTTTTTTTAAGTAGGTTTGCCTGAAAGTGCTGCACTTTGTAAACAATCAACTTGAATTAATGTATACTCTTAACCCCAAATCTTATATTCCTTATCATTTATCATTAGTTGTTTGGAATTCACAGGAATTGGCATATGTTTTGCTTTGCATACTTTCTTTACTTAGATAGTCGCTGTCAACAGTATCTTTATATAGTTGTTAATAAGTTATATGTGTATATATACACATATATATGTATATGCATATATTCCCATCTTTAAAGTGATTTTTAATTCAAAGCAGTGTTTAGCATTAGGTGTCTTATCTGCAGTAAAGACTAAGGTCCTTAATATGCTGTATCTTCTGTTCCTTTTCTTTTTCCCATTTTACCAGTTCAGTAAGCAGTCCAGTAATAAGCAATATTTTATAAAGATACTGAAATAGTTTTCTGCCTATGTGTTTTGTCTCTCCTTTCTTTAATGCTGCTGTAGTCATTTCCTGGAAGGATATTTTCCGTTAACAGCTTTGTCTTGGAAACAACTAACATGCAGTAGGTTTCCCCTCCCCCCATCTTTTGGTAAGACTATGATACTAAAATTTTGAAAATCATTATTTCTTAAAGATCAGCTAAAATGCAATCTTGAAATATAAATTACACCTAATCATTGGTGCTTATGCTTTCATTAATGACAAGTTAAAATAGACTTTTGCATGTACACTTCAGAATATTATTAATAAGTTCCTGCTTTATAAAACTGATCAAATGAGAAATAATCATTGACTTGTTAACCACTTTCTATCTAGTATTATAATGTTTGGGGAATAATTTATGTGCTCAACAACAACAAAAAACAATTGGCTCCCAGATAGTTATTATTTAGCCTATGGTGGTAAAAATGTTGTTAAAAAAAACCTGAAAAGGCATTGTAGAGCCAATGTACTAAGATTTTGATGGCTGTATGTAGTATCTTTTCTGGATATAGGGATATACATCGCACTGTAATTAGATGCTATTTGAACTAGGCAGTACAATCAAAATTAAAGAACCATGATTTCCAAAAACATAAAATGCCTTAATATCAAGAGCAAGCCTTTTCTTCGACTATGGAAGAAATATTTAAAATCCACAGAAGATATAATAAAAAAAATCCTCTGAACAATCTACTTAGATGGTAAAGTGGTTAACATGTAATTTGATTTTTATTGTATAAATAACAATTTGATTCAAAAACCTCTTATTTTCACAGATGATCTTCCAAAACCCAAAACTACTGAAATTATTAGAAAAGGTTCAATTACTGAATACACAGCAGCAGAGGAAAAAGAAGATGGACGACGCTGGCGAATGTTCAGAATTGGAGAACAAGACCACAGGGTTGATATGAAAGCAATTGAACCATATAAAAAAGTTATCAGCCATGGAGGTAAGAGTTACTGAGGATTGTTCAGATTTTTTAATGCAATATCTGAAACCATTTACTTAAAGAAACCCTCCCTTGAGATACTACATAATTTGGAAAGTATGTTAATTAGGTTATTTTAGAAACATAACAGGTTTGAAGTAAAAGGATGAAATCGGCATTTAAAAAATCATTAATACGTTCATACATTATGTTCAAAAGGTACAAGAAGGTGCAGTGAAAACTATCTCCTTGCCCCTATCCCGTAGCCTCCTAAAACTAGGACTTTACTTTGTCCCCTTTTTACCCATTTATAGTTTATATAAGTAAAATGATCTAATCCCTTTTTTAAATCTATCTTTAAAATCTCTATCTACTTTTTGTAGCCATTTGCAAATTTCTTTTTTTTCCAGCTTCATTGAGATATAATTGATATATAATATTGTGTAGGTTTAATGTGTAAAATATGTTGATCTGTTATGTTATATATTGCAAAGTGATTACCACTATACTGCTAGCTAATACCTGCATTATGCCACATAATTACCATTCCTTTTTTGTGGTAAGAACATTTAAAATCTACTGTTAGCAACTTTTCAAGTATGTAATACAGCATTATTAACTATAATCACCATGCTGTATTCCCAGAATTTATTCATCTTGTAACTGAAAGTTTGTGCTCTTTGAGCTACCAGACCCTGGTAACCACCATTCTAATCTCTGTTTCTATGAGTTTAGCTTTTATAGATCCCATGTAAAAGTGATATCATATAGTATTTATCTTTCTTCTGACTTAATTTCACTTAGAAATGCTCTGATCTTAAGTGTATGGCTCAGTGAATTTTGACAAGTGTCCATATAACCATATATATATATAGATATATACCCATGTATTCTACACTACTAGACAGAGCATGTTTTCACTGCCCCCCTCAAATTCTCTAATACTCCCTCTCAGTGAATACCCCCTCTCCAGTACTTCTATTCTAATGTCTACTCCCATGACTAGTTTTACCTGTTAACAGAATTTCATGTAACCAGAGTCATATAGTATACAGACTTGTCTACTTCCTTTTGCTCAGCTTAATGTTTTTGAGATCCATTCATGTTGTTGTATGTATCTGTAGTTTATTCCCTTTTGTTGCTGAGAGGCATTCCATTGCATGGATAAACCATAATTTGCTTATCCATTCTTCTTTTGATGGAGATGTGACCTGTTTCCATTTTGGGCTAGTATGATTAAAATTGCCATGAACATTCTTCTACAAGTCTTTGTCGATATAAGAACTGGCTTTTTAAACTGTGACTCTTAACTTACCTTAAACCCTGAACAAATCACTTAGCTTTACCACAAAGCAGAGAACTAATTCATTTCACGTTTTTATGGAGCAGCTACAATGTAATTTATCCCTTTCCCTAAGAAATTTACAAATCTTATAGGAAAAGCTATGAAGTGCAATTCTATCAGTCTATGCTGTGTATAGAAGCTTATCCAGGCACAGTATAAATAGTGCCAGAATATTAATGACAGTCAAAGTGCAACTTACTCTATAGAGCACGTTATATTACCTGAAATCCTTCTAACACAGGACAGGAGACCAGTTTGGCCAAGCAGATTGGGTTTTTTTCCATGTACAGTCATTTCCACTTAATTTACTCTCTGCCAAATGCCTTCCCTGCTTATTTCTATAGTCTTCATTCATCTGAAAGCAAATCACTTGAATATTTGCAGTTACATTATTCCATCTAATTTAATCTTATTCAGATGAAGAAAACAGGATAAACTGGATCAGGAAGTCCACAGGCACCCATTAACTCAACTAGTTCATAGGAAGCAAGTTGTGAAACCTGCCTCATGGTTTAAACCTAATGTCTCTCAGGAATAGCACTTTTTCTTAGGGGAATATAATTAGGGCCATTTTATTCTATTGAATTATCACAGTGTGTTCTGTGACTCAGGCATTAAGAAAAATAGTAAAAATTTTAATGTACTTAAAATAGTTCAAACCTTTTCAGTGCATGTTTGTAAATAATAGAAATGAAAAGTTAAAGCAAAATGGTTTTTTACTGGATACAGCTTAATATCTAGAGATTATAACTGAAGCACACATTTTAGCACTTCACTTAAATTTAATGTCAGTTAAAATTTTCTTCACTTAAAATTAATGTCAGAAATGTAATCTTTTCTTAGTTTTTAGTACTGTAGTATCTACCAACTATAGGCATTTTGAATGTAAAACTTTTTCAAAAAGCACCCACTTTAACTATAAATTGCATAGGAATATTTTTATTGTAGATGTTGTATCTGCTTTAATTATATAACTGTATTTGTCTACCTGCTAAAATAAGGCCAGCTTTCAGTTTAAGTGGCTTTCTGGTTTTTATGCCCACCATTTACTCTTCAAAATTTATTATTCTCTTTTTGAGAAGAGAGGATTTAAAGATCTCTATATAAGGCAAATAAGGCTTAAAAAAATACTCTGATCAGAAATTTGTGGAAGATAAACCACTCTAATCTATCAACCACATAGATGTCCTTTGAAAAATCTTCAGAGTAAAATGCTGGTGATTTTATCTTTGGTTTCCTTTTCAGGATATTATGGGGATGGATTAAATGCCATTGTTGTGTTTGCTGTCTGTTTTATGCCTGAAAGTGGTCAACCTAACTATAGATACCTGATGGACAATCTCTTTAAGTAAGTATATCTTCACAAAAAGGTTTGGACAGAATTCTGAGTTAATTAGATCTCTAATTTAAGGAAGTGTGCTTTAGTTGGGTAAAAATGATAAATATCCCAGTTCTGGGTCTCTTAGTCCTTACTATCTGGCATTATGAAACTATCCCATTTTCCAACTCGACAGAAAAATTGTCATTTTAAAAATGAAAGGGATATTTCAGATTATCTGTTCCAATTTCTTTATTTTACATTTAAGAACACATTAAATGTAAAGAGTGACTGTATCGCAAAGTCACATTTGCTCCCAAGAAGCCAAATATAACTGAGCTGATTCAGTTCTGTTGTATTTCCATGGTCATTAACTTAGTGCAGCTTTTTAAAACTTAACTGTGGAAAATTTCAAACATACACAAAGGTAGAAGTAAGCTGAATCTTTATGTACCAATCACCCACTTCCACAATTATTGATTTGTACTTCATTCCCACAATTTATTTTGAAGCAAATCCCAGACATCATATCATTTCTTCTAGAAACATTTCACTAAGTATTTCCAAAAGATAGGCACTCTTTTTTCTTTAAATAATCATAATACCAACTAATCCAGTTTTAAAATTTTAATTGCTCTCACTGAAGGAGAGAGAAGGGAGTTGCATGCTTTGGATAACCTAGTTTTGTTCTGCAAAGTGATATTTAGTACTTAAATTTAATTTGTTTTTACAGGTATGTTATTGGCACTTTGGAACTATTAGTAGCAGAAAACTACATGATAGTTTATTTAAATGGTGCAACAACTCGAAGAAAAATGCCTAGTCTGGGATGGCTCAGGAAATGCTATCAGCAAATTGATAGAAGGTATTACAAGTACAAGTTGAAAGCTAGGCTGAATAATTTTTACAGTGACATTACAAATCAAGTTTTATTTTCTATTGCCGCTTTTAAAGGCACCATGTGTCCACTTAAATCATGTTAATTTCATAACAAATTTCTATTTTCTCAAGACTTTTACAATGTCATGAAGGAAGTCAGCTTTGATATTTTTATAAAAAATAACTTCAATTCCTTAAACAAGCTTATAAATGGCTTTTTTCCTTACTTGCACATTTTCTTATAATTTACATTTTAGGAAAGGATGGAGGGCTTATTACATTTCCTGTTTTATTACATTCTGAATTTTGCCTTGTTTATAATGCTTAGCATATTTTATATTTCTTAAGATGCCTAGGTAATCTTTCTTTGGAATAAGCTCTTGAAGTATATTCTCCTGGGAGGTAGTAGTCATCCATGCTAATGGAAGGAACTTTAAACTTAGAGTTGGTCTGGCTTGACCATAGATAATTTGAACTAGTTTAATCAACTCAGACCCATTAATAGGTTTTTCTTCATACTTAAACATGACATTGAGTAGTTCTTATGATTTAAAAATAAAATCCTTAATGATCACTTTATTAGTTGTAAAATATGCATGATAAAACAGCAGCTTTTATTTAGTCATTTTAAGTTATGTAGGATGATGCCTTTAATTTTTATTTAAAATTTTAGACTTTAAGAATGCATCAGATCTGATTTCTGTTGCCTGATTCTGTGGTGATCTCCATGGCTACTCTTCTGCCTGCATGATGCCTTTCATCATATTGAAGAAATTAGTATCAGTTTCCCCCAAGTCCTGAAAAATGAAAATAGTTTACTTCTATATTCAGTATTATCCTCTACTGTTGGTTGACAGAGTCCTGAAGACAACTGAATGTATGCCATCAGACGTTTAATAACAGGTTATACAGTGACATAAATTTAACCAAATGAATAAAGTTCATTTCATAGCAGTATGAGGGACCATTGGAATTCAAAAATGCATATTCTTGTCTATAGGAATATCACATCCAAGTGAGAACTCTTGGATAAGGGTTTTTTCATTTAGTTTTTTGCTTAACCTTGCACATACTTATTGATGCCTTAACTTCTAACATTAGAATTTGTAGAACTTTTTAATTTTGTTTTTTTAAACTCCAGGTTACGGAAAAATCTAAAATCTCTAATCATTGTACATCCCTCATGGTTTATCAGAACACTTCTGGCTGTTACAAGACCCTTTATTAGGTAATTTTTTGAGAGCCATTGACTTTTAAGAAAACAAAAATCCAAACTCCTTGTTTGAATTTCTTGTCAGTTCTGTTGGTCACAAACATTGAGGTAATTATTTTTATTTTCTTCCATAGCTCAAAATTCAGCCAAAAAATTAGATACGTCTTTAACTTGGCAGAACTAGCGGAACTTGTCCCTATGGAATATGTTGGCATACCAGAATGCATAAAACAGTATGTTTTGTTTTATTTCTTTAATTATATTGGGTCTTTATATTTTGATGTGCAAGAGGTAAATATTTTTCAATACTTACTCTTTCTCAACTCATTTGTTATAAATATTTTGTAACTCTTGTTTTTGTAACAAAAACAAAGGGGATTTTCCAACACTTTCCCCATTAATCACCATTTTCATGAGGCTCGCAGTTGAAGGAATAAAGGAATTATTTCTAGTTGTTTCATTTATATTGTTGAAGACTTGTTGCAATTTAAGATAATTTCATGGTTGGTATATACTAAGAAACATTCTCCAAACTTGAACATGCTGCTCTCCAAATTTGAGTAAGCTCATCATGACATCAGATAGTCATATTACTAGAAAAATAAAATACTATTTATAGCAGCCTAATCTTAATACTTTCCAGTGACTGGAATTTGTTGTGTTTATCAAATTTACTTACTTCCATTTAACTTGTAGAAGGACTTGGTAGAAGGGTATTAACAAATACTTGAATATTATAGTGCTATAATACAGAAAAAAAGTTTCTTTGTTAATCTGAGGTTTTCGTCTGTTTAATGTGCCAAAGCCAGATTTCTTAAGTTGGTTTTGACTTTCTACATAGTGTATTAAATATTTTTGATTTGCCTGCAAACTTTATGAGTTTATTTTTAGTGCCTTTTTTCAAGTTTTTGTTCATCTTCATAACATCTATATTTACTGAAATAACTCTTCCCTACCAAGGTATGAAGAAGAAAAGTTAAAAAAGAAACAAAAAAGGTATATGCACACCTTGACTGGGTTGCATCTAGACTAGTCCATTTGCATTGCACAGACTAACTCTTCCTTATTGGTTGGTTAGCTTGTAGACAAAGATAATAGCATTTGTAAATATAAATATACCCCAGAATCCAAATGCAGAGTGAGTCCAAAGTTCCTGATGCTGAATATGGCTTGGATTCACCCTGTTTCATCACCATGTATAATGCTAATTAGGAATTAACAGCCACAGCCCCTCCTCCCTCCTTTCTGATATAAAAAACAACTGATGGTTAAAACCAGAGAAATGACTAAAAATGCTATTTGAAAAACCATTTACGTTTAAGACTTTGTTTCACCACATTCTTTATTAAAGCTCTAACTTGTGCTTTTGAAATATTTATGCACTTTTTTAAGAAATCAATTAATTTCCCTGGGGTTGATTATATTTGCAGTGCACATATTCTTTGGCTAACCAACACTGATTTCCTTATTTGCTTAAATGGCCTGCTAACCAGTCAAATTCTACATGTGGAAAAATACCTAAAAGTTCAATGTACTATTTAATAATTAAACACTGCTTTCCATCTTAAATTTAATTTTAAATACTTCTGCTTTGAGCATAACAAACTATTACCTATTAATGTCTTGGCATAGAAGATGAAAGGCAAGGGTATAAAGTAGTTACCATTTCATATAGTAATTTAGAAAAGCATGGGATTTAGATCTAACTTATTAATACATTTTTAAAATATTGACAAATGAGCAAAAACAGTTTATTAAAGTCTGAAGAATTAGGGTGAGAGGTTTATGTGCAGTTACCAATTTTTACCATTCTAAGGAGCAAATTGTAAGCTACTGGATTTGGAACATTCTTAACTGTGAAAACACATTTTGGCTCTGTTAATGATCAAGAATTCAGTTGACCACGTGATAGAATCATAGCTTTACATTTCTGTATGACACTTTACAGTTTAACAAACATTTTTACATGGATGTGGACAGTGATTTTAACTCTTGCTAATTTCTCATTCCTTTGTCACCATTGGTGTGCATTTGCCAGACAATTGTCTGAAATTAAAAATATGTGTCATTATAGAATATTTTGAAGCCAGCTGCTTCATGGATTTCAGAATGCCTTTACTGATAAAATTGTGCCTTTTAACAAAGTTCTTAGTGTTTAATTACCTGTTAAGTAATTTAGGCATCAAAAAAGTAGAACTGTACTTTTCATTTAAATGTAGTGTTTGCAACCTACCACAACTGTTTTATCTTGTTTTTTTTCCTAATTTTTGTTCACTTTTGTTTAACCTTAAGTAGATCATTATGTATTTCTCTGAGGCACTTCTTAATTTTTGTACAAAGTTTCTTTAGCCTTAAAAAAAAGAATTTTTTTTGATAGCTTTAAAATGAAAGCATTATGTTTTAAAAATAGAGGGATATGTTTTTCAAACCAAAAGTTAACAAAGGCTGCATGTAGAGGAGCTTACTTAAGGTGAAGTCTCTGTAATGAGCACTGGTCATAAGGAGGATACGGAACTGTCGAAGTATAGCATTTTTAAATATTTTAGATGTTTCTTTCAAACAAGTCAGTTCAAGTGTGGCTAGGCAGATAAGGATTGTTAAAATGTTTGCAGTTTAAAAATGAAGTAATTGTGTAATTTGTTGATAAGGATATTTCAGATCTTGGAAAGACTGGATGTATATTGCATGCCTTATCAAGAATATCTACCTTTCAGATTTTTTTATACCAATATAAGAAATATTTTAAATGTTGTTAATCAGGCTTTACCACAGGTCAGAGCTTTTAGGTTTGATTTACTAATGTTTAGGTGATCATAGTATCTTCATACCAAATTGTTTTAAGTACCCTACATCAGTAATTCAAATTACTACAAATATAATAGTAATAGACTGTATTATCTTTGACGAGTTTTCTGTAATTGTGATAATTACATAATTCTTTAATTCCCTCTTGCCCAAATTTTAATATGATCTCTGTACAACCCACTACTAATCCAGTCGCATTTTTAATCTACATCTAGATATTCCTGATTACTAAGTTCTGTGGTTTCTTACTGTCAAAGTAAGTGAAGGGCATTCACATGCTAAGTGTAACCAGTACATTTTGGAGAATAATATGGTTTTAGTAAATTTTTATCACTGAATTTAAAAAATACTAATTGATCAATTGGGGCATTATTGGCATTTTAATATTTCAGCTAACAAAAATCATTTTTAAGGGAGTTCTTCCTGTCAGCTCCTCTCTTATCACTTAAATCCCTGCCCCAGCCATGCTGCAGTTCAACATTTTTGTATGCCTGTTGTAATTTGAACTTTTTGTAAAATTTATGTGTGCATTCATATGTAAAGTATACAGTCATATTTCTTGCCAGTGTCCTCTTGTCTTTAAAATTTATCTTTTCTGGTTGGGAAATGTTTGGTAATCTTTTTACTGTGCTTCTTTGCAAAGCTTTGTTTTTAACAATAATACGCTATCCTAAAAGTAGTCATTATTTTTAGAAAGAAAATTGTGCAGTTGCTAGTGTCTTATTTTCTATGTTATTTTTCATTAAACAGAGTTGATCAAGAGCTTAATGGGAAACAAGATGAACCAAAAAGTGAACAGTAAGTTTGGCATCTAGTCCAAACAAGACTGAAGAATGTGCTGATGAAGCAGTGTTCTTTTTTGCATCTGTAATGCATTATTGGCTCTGATTTTTATGTAACCTGTTACAAAATTGATTTGGCATTTTCTTAATGGACTTTTGTATAAGGGACTGTTCACTGCTGTATTGGTTTTCAAAACTCATGAATTTAGCTCTTACTAGCTAATTATATTGTAATCATTTTATATTTTATATTGCTAAATAGAGAACCATACTTTATATAAAACAGTTTTTGCATTTGTTTATTGAATGATGCATCTTCAGTAAAATATTTATATACCTAAATGGTAAAGGAAAGAGATAATATATATTTTTATGTTTTTGAGCAATATTGTTTAATGTATACCTGTCTTGTGGAAGAATATGCAGGTAAATAAGACCATGATTTTGTAAAGTACATGTTAGAACTTTTGTTTTTGTAAATGGTTAAATACATTTCCTGGGTAGCTTCTAAAATAAAGTTGCTCATAAGATGAGGGACAGTTAAACTGGTTCTCACGAATGCCCAGAGGTCATGTACATAGTCTAAGTAGACTAGTGCCATCCTATGCTTTTTTCTCACTTAACATATGTTGTTTCTTGTATCAGAAGTGCAAATATAAGTGTGTTGCACACTTCTTCCTTTTTAAGCTTAAAGGCAAGTCAAAAAGCCATTTTTAAAACTAGGGAATTTAAGAAGTTAATAATTGTTATTTGTATATGTGTATATATGGGACATTTTATCTTCTGGCCTAAAGTCAGAGCTTTATAATAATCTTAGGTTTGTTCACTAATGTGAAATAAGCTATGTAAGGGTATCACTCTCCTGTATCTGTGTGAGTGCAGGGTAGTATGTAGAGAGTATGATGAGTTATTCACTGTCACTACTTTTCTATAGAAAACAGGATGCTTTTTAACTGTTCTCAGTGTGGGCACTTCATCAGAATATACCTCCCTGTCAATTATTTGAACTTGGTAGGTATTGACCTAGTCACATATGGTTTGTTTTCACATTTTCTGTTGAATCGTTTTACAGTGCTGTAAAGGAAGTTATTTTGTTAAGTCTCAGAGCATCATTGGAGTACGTTGTTTTACATGGCACATTTGATACAAACATATAAACTCCTTGTTTAATTTGGTAAGTATCTTGACTCTACATTAAAATAGAATTTACTTATTCCTCAAACAAAGCTTAATTACCCACAAAGTCATCCTAATACAACAGATTGGTCTAATATTGTATCATATACTTGTGTGGCTCATATACATTTAGTCTAATATTGTGTCATATACTTGTATGGTTCATATGCATTGTTGAATACATAATTTGAGGGTCATACCACACTCCAGCCTGTCCTATAAGGTAATTTACAAGACTGTCCCAGAGTGGCAAAATTGAAGTGGATGAGAGCTAAACTTACACTGAATACACATATGGCTTTTACTATTGACATTTTTAGTATAAAGTTTCTATTACAAAAGAGAATTCACACTGAATACACATATGGCTTTTACTATTGACATTTTTAGTATAAAGTTTCTATTACAAAAGAGAATTTTCCTTTACCTTTTATCCTCCTCAGTCATTAACCTAAGTCCAGTTATGGAAGGTGCTAGAGGATTCCCAGGATGAGATTTCCTCCAGTAGCCTCCTGAAGTCACTTGGATCCAGCAGCTGTAGGCAGATCCTGAACTCATGTCATTATAGCAAATAAAGCCAAAACCATTATCGCTTGCTCAAATCTTAGAAACACTTTGTGTTGAAAAAGCAAACTTACTATAATGACTTAGGCATTCCTTCTGAATTTACCATATGGGGATTATGAATATTAAATTGAATTGTGATTAGAGTCTATATGTGTAGAGCTCTTTCAGCAGTCTTTCATCTGTAAGTCTGTCTTGCTCACAATGGGCTGAGCTTTTTAAATAGGTGGTTTCTTCCACATAAAGTACCCAATTCTTTAGTTTCAGTGCTTTATTGTGTTTGTTGACTTTTGCCTTTGCAAGCGTTCTTCCTAACAAAAGATGTAACTTATTGCAAAAGCGGTTCATTTTCCTAATTATTTTTTTTAAGTAGAAGTAAGTAGCCTATATTTTGTTAGAACATTAAAAGTCAGAGGAAATAGTTATAACACTTAGGATATAATGAAAAGGATGTGCTTTGAATCACTAGATTAAAAGATATGTGCCCTAACCTATACCTTAACAGAAGCTGGTATAGGAACATGCCCCATAATAAATATTTCATAACTGTAAGACTTAAGATCATAACTAGTAGGTTAGAGGGAAGGGGCTTATTAAGTTTGTAATTTGTAGCTATGTGACATTTTCCCCATTCAATTTAATTTTCTATTACTGGTTGATGTGAAAGTGCTTATAATTGTTTTATTTTTATCTTTCTGCTGTGGTCATGAATCTAACTTAACTGATGTGATGCTTCTGTCACTTTTTTGTTATACTTGGGCTCTGAGTGCCTCCTTTTTAATCACAGGTTACTTGTATAAAGTAATTCGATTGTGTCCTGGTTGGTCATATTCCCAAGTAGTACCAAGAAAAGACTCTTGACTTCATAGTTTAAGCCTAATAGTCTTTAACTCAGGGTGTGGGAGGTGGAGTAAAGAAATTGGATTCTAAGTAGGGCCAAGAAGCATAATTTTAAAGGAAAATAACAAAACAAGAAAGTAAGGGAAAGAAAATTATATAGGGATGTTAGCTGTTATCTAAGGTACCACTGAATATGTCTCTGTTAAGGGAAGGGCTGTGCATGGGAGCTTTTGGTGCCATTTCTTGTATCCAGCAGGAAAACCTGCAGGCTACACACAGATTATGTAAGGAGACTGGAGCGGAGGGAGGAAAAGCTGATAATACCTATAATGAGAATTCATATTTTCCTCTACTTTGTCTCTTCATGCAGAAGCATGTTTGAACAAAGAGGGTCAGCAATTAACAGTGCTCAGATTAAAGTTTAGGACTAGGTTATGTTTCATATTTCATGGTTGGTAAACATTAATATAGTCTTCCAAAGTAGACATCATTATTTGGTGACTGCACTGAATGCTGATATTTGCTAACTGACAAGTACATATATCTAGCTAGAGTTACTTCAACTGCAGTTTCAGGGTTTAAAAAAATAAGGAATCTGCTTTTTTGTTAGAGACTTCCTGAAAATGACTATATGGCATTACTGTTTGGCTGTTTTTATGTGAGTGCTTACGAATTTGGAAGTGTTTGATTTAATGCAGAAGTGGCCTTTTAGATTTCTTCAGTTGATCAGTAATCATTGGGATATTTTGGGCAGAACAGGCCAGTTTCCTGATGAGATTGGTAAGGGTGTATATATAAGGTAACAGTAGATTCATCCTACTTTTTTTCCTATGTTGTATGTGGAAAATTGCTAACATTGCTCAAACAGAAGGGAGGAAGAAAGAGGCTGAAAATAGAAATTGCTGCCCCATTCCATTTTGTTTTATGCCTGTTTTATCCTCATCCTATATATAGATCACAAATCTCAGAAGGATGGGATAGAGGAATTAAAGTACTTATGTTAGACCAACTATTCTGTTTATCTTGTCATAGTGAACAGGAATTGCATAATTGCTGGGAAAAAGAGTCAAAACAGACTTGCATGGGAAGATCAGCTGGCAAGGAAGTGGGAGATTGTCTACTCTGTACTCTAGTAGTACAGAAGAATTACCTAGGGAGCCTTTTATCTGCCTCTTCCTGTCTCAGGATTCTGAATGGACTAGGATCAGATCAGTGGTGAGTCCCAACAATGCAACGTTCCTTTAAAGTTTTAAATGGTAATTGAAAATAAGGTCATATGTTGAACAGTAAGGAGAGACACTAAAATTGGAACAGAACTATTTATTACTTTGTTGCGACTATATGTGATAGATGTACTTAATTTCTTATGTTTTGAGAACTACTTTAAAAATGCTATGAAGAGCTCACATACAGCACTTAATAACATTGAACACTAGATGAACAAGTTTAATGCCTTCAAGTTAGTAAGAGTTGTATTAAGCTGTTTGCTTCTGGTGTCTGATTCTCTTAAAAGATATTCTACAAGGAGTTAAAACATTTGCATTTAAAAATTTTTATGTGTTTTCACATTCTGTGTGGCTAAAGAGGAACTTGGACAATATTAACTACTCCACTGCACTTTTTGTATATGGGCTTCGTAAATCATGTTCCTTACAGTTTATTTACATAAAGCTAGCCAGTAAATATTGGTGGTGTTCAGGGCCACTGATTTGCACAGCATTTGGAGCATCATTCACATAGAACACAATTCAGAGTTTGTTAGACACTAACACTTTGATACATGCTTCAAAAATTCAAATATTTTTATTACCTTAAATTCACATGCTGCCATTTGGACACAGTTAATGTACTGTGGTCATTTCACGACTATTCAAATAATGTTGCCTAGTGCTGTCATTTTACAGTGTGAGAAATTCAGTTTGGATGACTGTGTGCAAGACGTTGATGTGGTCCCTGTAAGAAATACTAGTGTTGGTCGTAATTTACCATTTCCCCTTGACTTACTAGGAATATAATAACTATGTCTGGATTTGTTGCATATAGTATTTTTGCAACGTTAATGAATTTAAATAAATTAATTGGAAAGTTTGATTTTGACTCATTTTATCACGTTCTCCTATCTCGCTATTAAATTTTTACACTGTCATCTTGTCTTTCACAGTTTTAGACTTACTTTTACTTCTCTTCTATAGGTGCTGCTTCTTGTTCTTTAAGGGGTGAAGAGTTCATCCTGGTTTAGTTTTAAACATCCCAACTATAATCAAACTTTTAATTTTATAGTTTAGTTATTTTAGTTAGGGGGAATCCATTGGTGAAATCAGTTGAGTAAGTAGCTGAGAACATGGCATAAATGAGAACCTGTTTAGTTCATAGAGCTGCTCAGAGGTTCTAGTTTGTAGCACTTGTTTTTGCATTTACTCCATAATCACTGTTCAGCTATTTAATGCAAACAGCTGTACATATTACTGCTGCCTTTAATCCAGTTAAAATACCATTTGGGATTATGTACACTTGACGTACATATTAAATTGTCTTGTATTAGGCATAAATACTAGGTAAACTCCTAAATTAAAATTATTCATGAATCAAACTAAAAGGTTTCTGGGCTAAATGAATTGCAGCCCTGCTTTTAGTGGTAAAGAAATACGTGTTGTAATCTTTTCAGAATCTGTCAATTTAGTATTGCAGGGTCTTAAGTATTAACCCGAACACAGTCAGGCATAAAATGTGACTGTCCGACATTTCTTAATTGTGCATTTTACGGTAAAGAAGATGAGTCTCTAAATTATCGTTCCCTTATGAGTCGACTTAGTAAACCTGGTGAGTCACTGGAAAAGGGAGGCTGTGCACGGGATGGGGCTCGGAAGGCCGGGCCCCACGCCCCTGCGTTCTCCACACCTCCCCTGTCGTGGTTTGAGTGACTTGAGGGAGCAGGGGTGGGCGGGGCCACCGGCCCGGGCGGGGCCGGCGTGTTGTCACTTCCAGGTTCTGCGAGCACTTCCGGGTCGTGGGCCGAGCTTGGCGGGTTCTGCGGCGCCCGAAGAGACAGTTGGGGAGGTAGGCAGCTCCTGCAGGGCTGCTGGCTGCACCCCTTCTGTCCGCTCAGCAGCGGGAAGCACTTTCCCCAAAGGTACTGGGTGAGCGGGGCCCGCGCCCCTTCCCGTCCCCGAGAGCTGCGGCTGCAGTCGCTCGGGTCTCCTCCGAGGCCTGAATGGACAGTGAGGGCCCTTCCCTCCCGGCGCCCGGGGTTGGCCCGTTACCGCCTCCGCTGCCGGGATGGCCCCGCGGCTGGTACTCGGGAAGGGCAAGCAGGCGGCGGGAGATGGGTGCGGCCTGTGGCGGGAGGCCTGACCGCGGGGCGCCACCGGAACGGTCCTATGGGGAGGTCCTCAGCCCAGCCCCGTTTTTTTTAGCCAGGTGAATTATCTTAAAGTGTCCAGGGGTTTTTTTGTTGTGTTTTGCTTATTTCTGAATATTGGGAAACGCATTCCTTAAGTGTCTCCTTGTACTGCTTTGCTTTTCGGAAGTCACCCCTCCAACTTAACGCGAACTCCAAGGGAACGAATTTAAACTGAATGGTTTGATAGAGGAGGAGGAGGACTATTGAGTTACTTCCGAATGTGGACCCTTTAAAATTTCTAACCTGCAGAATGGAGTACAAAATTCATATGGATGATACCACATCTAACAGATTTGAATATTTCACAAGGAATTTTTAAGAGTATCTTTAAAGCAAGTTATTTCAACAAACATTTAAAAAAACATATTTATTTTAAACTTATTGAGGTGTAATTGACAAGTAACATTATATTTCAGTTGTACAGCGTAATGATTCGATATTTGTATATACTGCATAACGATCACCACATGTCTAGTTAATATCCGTCACCATACATAGCTTTTTTTTCTTGTGTTGAGGACTTTAAAGATCTCTGTTAGCAACTTTCAAATGTGCAGTACAGAATGATTAACTACAGTCATCATGCTATACATCTCAGGATTTACTAATTTTATAACTGGAAATTTATACCTTTTGACCCCCTTCTCCCATCCTTGCCTTCAAACTCCCAATAACCAGTCTGTTCTCTGTATCTATGGGCTTGGGTTTTTGTTTTGTTTTTTAGATTCCACATACAAATGAGATAATAGGATATTTCTCTTTCTCTAACATATTTCACTTAGCATAATGCCCTCAAGGTCCATACATGTTTTCTCAAATGGCAAGATTTCTTTTTTGATGGCTGTGTAAATTCTATTGTGTACGTACCACAGGTTCTTTATCCATTCCTTCATTAGTGGACCCTTAGGTTATTTTCCCCTATCTTGGCTATTGTAAATAATGTTGCAGTGAACATAAGGGTGCATATATATTTTAAAGTTAGTGTCTTGGGGTTTTTTTGGATGAATACCCACAAGTGAAAAGCTGAATCATTTGGTAGTTCTATTTTTAATTTTTTTAGAAACCTCCATACCAATTTCCATAGTGGCTGAACCAATTTGCATTTCCAGTAACAGTGAACAAAGGTCCCCTTACCTCCCACAGCCTCACCCAACACTTGTTATTTCTTGTCCTTTTGGTGATAGCTATTCTAACAGTGTAAGGTGATATCTCATTGTGGTTGTGATTTGCGTTTTCCTAATAGTGATGTTGAGCATCATATCCTGTCTTGTTGGCCATCTGTATGTCTTTGGAAAAAAGTCTGTTGGTCATCTGCCCATTTTTTTAATAAGATAGTTTCATGTTTTGCTGTTGAGTCGAAGGAGTTCTTCATATCTTTTAGATATCGGCTCCTTATCAGATAGGTGATTTGCAAATATTTTCCCCGTTCAGTAGGTTGCCTTTTCGTTTTGCTGATGCTTTACTTTGTTTTTGTGCAGAAGCTTTTCAGTCTGATGTAGTCCTGCTTCCGTATTTTGCTATTGTTGCTTTTGCTCTTGGTGCTAGATTAAAAAGTCATCACCAAGACCTATGACAGAGAGCTTCCCATCCTAGAAGTTTTATGGTTTCAGGTCTTATGTTTAAGTCTTTATTCCACTTTGAGTTATTTTTTATGTGCAGTATAAAGTAGTTGTCCAGTTTCATTGTTTTGCATGTGGTTGTACAGTTTTCCCAGCACCATTTTTTGAGAAGACTTCCCTTTCTCCATTGTCTGTCCTTGAGTCCTTTGTTGTGAGTTAATTGACCGTATATGTTAGGTTTATTTTTGGGCTGTGTATTCTGCTCTGTTGATTTATGTATATCTATTTTTATGCCAATACCATAATATTTAATTACAAGAGCTTTCTAATCAGTTTGAAGTCAGGGAGCATCATGCCTCCAACTTTTTTTTTTTCTCACAATTGCTCTGGCTATTCAGGGTTTTTTGGGTCCCATACACATTCTAAGATAGAATGTTTCTTTGAGAAATGCATTAGAATTTTGAGGATTGTGTTGACTCTGTAGATTGCTTTGGGTAGCATAGACATTTTTAACAATATTGATTCTTCCAATCTATGAGCATAGAATATCTTGAATATCTTTCCATTTATTCTTGTCTTACTCAGTTTCTTTCATCAGTGTCTTGTAGTTTTCAGCATACAGGTCTCTGACCTCTTTGGTTAAATTTATTCCTGGGTATTTTATTCTTTTTGATGCAATTGAAAATGGGATTATTTTCTTTACTTCTATTTCTGATAGTTTACTATTAGTGTACAGAAATACAACAGACTTCTGTGTATTTTGTATCCTGCAATTTCACTGAATTTGTTTAACAGTTTTTTGATGTAGTGTTCAACATTTTCTATATATAATACCATGTCACCTGAAAATAGTGACAGTTTAAATTCTTCCTTTCTGATTTAGATGCCTTTTTTTTTTCTTGCCTAATTGCTCTGGCTGGGACTTAAAACTACTGTGCTGAGTAGAAGTGGCAAGAGTGGGCATCCTTATCTTGATCTTAGAGGAAAAGCTTTAGCTTTTCACCATTAAGTATGGTGTTAACTGTGGGCTTATAATATATGGCCATTATTATGTTGAGTTACATTCCCTCTATACCCACTTTGTTGAGTTTGTATCACAAATTTATGTTGAATTTTCAGATGCTTTTTATGTATCTATTGAGATGATCACATGATTTTTACCCTTAATTTTGTTAATGTGTTATATCTCATTGACTGACTTGCAGATCTTTAATCATCCTTGCGTGCCTGGAATAAATCCCACTTAATCATGGTGTTTGAGCCTTTTACTGTATTGTTGAATTAGGTTTGCTAATATTTTATTGGGCAGTGTTACATCTATCTTCATCAGGAATATTGGCCATTAATTTTCTTTTCTTGTGCCTCCCTTAATTTTTGTCTGTGGTGTAAGATAGTAGTCTGGTTTGATTTTTGCATGTGGCTTTCACAACACATTTATTGAAGAGACTATCCTTTCTCCATTGTATATTCTTGGCTTCTTTGTCATAAATTGACTGTATACGTGTGGGTGTAATTTTGGGTTCTCAATTCTGTTGCACTGATCTAGGTATGTTTTAATGGCAATACCATACTGTTTTGATTACTGTAGCTTTGTAATTAGGTTGAAGTCAGGGATCGTGATGCCTCCAGCCTGTTCTTTCAGGAAATTACTTTGGCTATTTCAGGGTTTTGAGGTGGTCTACATAAATTTTAGGACTATTTGCTCTATTTCTGTGAAAAATGCCTTTGGAATTTTGATAGAGATTGCACTGAGTCTGTAGATTGCTTTGGGTAGTAGGGACATTTTAACAATATTGTTCTTTCAATTCATGAGCTTGGAATAGTTTTCCATTTATTTGTGTCTTCAATTTCTTTCAGCAGTGTCTTGTAGTTTTCAGTGTACAGGTCCTTGACCTTGATTACATTTATTTGTACATGTTCTTTTTGATGCAGTTGTAAATGAGGTTGTTTTATTAATTTCTCTTTCTGATAGTTAGTTGTTAACATATAGGTATTTTCTAGATAACCCTTAAAGTTTTGTTAAATGGATATGACACAGATTCTGTACTCCTACTTTAAGTTTATATCTCTATAGAGACTTCTCCTTGCCCTTTTTAAAAAACCTCCTGCAAGCCCCCTCCCCCCCCACAAACACATCATATTTAGTGGTTTTTGCTTTCATTAATTCAATGAAGAAACATTTATTTGGCTCCTATTATGTGTCAGGCACTGTTTGTTCTAGATCCCTGGTTTACCTCTGTGAACAAAACAGACAAAAGACCCTGCCCTGTTGGATCTTATATTCCTTTTGGAGGATGCAGAAAATAAACATAAAATAAGGAAATTATATAATGTATTAAAAGGCGCCATCAAAAAAACATAGAAGAATAAAGAGGACTGATAAGTTCCAGAGTGGAGGTGGGAGTTCTTTTGTAAATATAGAGGTCATTTTAGACCTCACTGAGTATGTGCTATACTTGGAGGAATTAAAAGAACCATCCAGATATCTGAGGAAGAGCATTCCAGACAGACAGAAAGAACAGCCTCTGCGAAGACCTACATAGACAGCCAATAACAAGGAAGCTAGTTTGGAGAAGGGCAAGAGTAAGGCAAAGATAGTAGATAAAGTTGGAGCGATAAAAGGTAGCCAGGTTATTGTAAGGACCTTAAGAAATGGAAACCATAGGAGGTTTTGAGCTGAAAAGAGATATGTTCTAACCGATGTTGTAAATATCATCTGGCTGCTGAATTGGAATGAGTGTAGGGGCCAAGTGTTGGAAGCAGGAAAACCAGTTACAAAGCTGTTCCCCTGATGCAAATGACAGATGATAGTGGCACAGAACAGGGTGATAACAGAAGGAATGGTGAGAAATGGTTGGATTCCGAATGCATTTCAAAGGAAGACTCTACAAAAGAGTGCTAGGGATTGAAGGTAGAGTTTATAGGAATTGCTAAGGGTAAGACTGGGGGCAGGGGAGAGTGGCTGATAACTTCGAAGGTTTTTGCTTAAGCTCAACTTCCAAGTGAGACAGGAAAAAGAGCAATTAGAGATGTTAAATAAGCGGTTGAATTCAGGATTGAGTTTAAGTGTGATGTCTGTGCTAGTATATGAATTTGGGGATCATCAGCAATGGTATTAAAAGCCATGAGACTGAATGTTATTACTAAGGATAAGCATTAGACAGAAAGCAGCAGAGCATCAAGGAGGATGTCATATGACATTAAGAGTTCAGGGAGAAAAGGATCAACCAATAAATGATATTGAGAAGGATGAACCAGTGAATTCAGAGAAGAACACAAAATATGGTGTTCCAATAGCTAAGCCAAGATCCTTCATCAAGAGGGTAATCAGCTGTGTCAGATACTTAAGTCTGGTAAGGACATTAGCTTTAGCAATGCCATTGGTGACCTTTATCATCTGCCTCATTTAAATGAGTGCAAACTCTTATGAGAAGTGAGTTTAAGAGAAAATGGGAGAAGAGGAATGAGACAATGAGTACAGACAACTCTTAGGAGTTTTGCTTCAAAGAGGAACATAGAATTAGAGTATAGCTGATGAGGGGAGTAGGTTGAAACTTTTTTCTTTTGAATGGAAGAGTAGCCATCTGGTTGCTGATGGGAATGATCCATAGAGATGGGAAATTTGATGTAAAGGAGAGGAGGAATAATAGAATTGTTGGAACAATATCCTTGAGTGTATTAGAGGGGATAGGACCTGATGCACAGGTAGAAGGATTGTACTTAGACAAGAGCATGGATAGTCTAACCTATAATAATAGGGAGGCCAGAGTATAAAGGTATAGCTATATTGGTAGGTGGTTAGATGTAGTTTTATGAGTCTAGAAGAAAATATTCATTACTTTAGTTGCCTCAGTGCAGTAGAAAACATTGTATTACACTTAGATACTTTTGTAATATTTGATACTTGAGTTTGACTTCAAATACTCTATACCTGCTACATACTAGATGTTGTTTCAGATATAACTGAACAAAAGTCCCTACCTTCATGGAACATCCATTTTAGTGGATGGAAACAGAATAAACATTACATGTCAGCCTCATTTAGTGGTGTGAATGGAAATAAAGCAGTATATGGGAGAAGGAGCTAGTTCCTTTTTATAGTTCCAGTCACAAAAGTCCTTTCTGATGCAGTGACATTTAAGCAGGGGTCTGAATCACGTGAGGGAGGGAACCCTGCAGGTTATCTAGGAAAAACATTCAAAACAATAAGAAAAGCCATTGTAAAGGCAGTAAGGCAAGAACTTCTTGCCATAATGAAGAATATCAGGGCACCAGTATGACTGGAACAAAGTGAGAGAGAAAGTTAATGGAAGAAGATAAGTTCAGAAGGTAGTGGAGCACCCTGATCATGTGTGTAGGCCTTGTAAACCATTAGAAGGATTTTGTTTTTTACTCTGAGATAAGATGCTGCCATCGGAGGTTTTGAATAAATGAGTGATGTGGTTTGCTTTATATTTCAAAAGGCTCAATGTGGCTGCTCTGGGAGCAGGAGTGGAGTGAGTGCAGGAGACCCCTTACTGAGTATTCACAGTAATTTTGGTGACAAAATATGGTGACTTAATGCCATCAGTGAAGAAGTCAGATTCTGGTTAGATGTAGGAGTCACTGAAAGGACTGGCTGACAGATTGGATGCAGGGTGAGAGAGAAATTAATATTGACTAAGGTTTTGGGGCTGTCTTACTGGATGACTAGATTTACCATTTACTGAGGCTGAGGACAGAAAAGATTTGGAGGGGAAGTATCAGGAATTTGGTTTTTGACAAATGTAATGTGAGCTGCCTACTTGGTATTTCCCGTCCAATGTCAAGTAGGCAACAAGGGGAAAAGTCATGAATGGAGATATAAATTTGGGAGTCATCAGCAGATAGTATTTAAAGTCATAACTCTGGATGAGGCAACCAAAGGAGTAAAGCATATAGAAAAGAGAAGACGTAAGAAGTCTTAAGGCAACTTAAGCAGTTAAGAGTGAGGTTGCTGAGGAGGAACCAGCAAAAGAAAACAAGAAATGGAGTAATATCCAGTGAGTTGAGAGAACTGAATGTGGCGTCCCAGAAGCCACAGAAAATGTTTCAAGAAGGCAGAAATGATTGACTGCATCAAATTCTCACAAGATATGTAATGTGAAGGTCAGAGTCCCAGTGTTTAATGCCTATATTTTCTTTTAGGACTTTTTTATTTCAGGCCTTACATTCTTACATTTAGGTATTTAATCCATTTCAAGTTCGTTTTTCTATATGGTGTAAGAAAAATGTTCCAGTTTCCTTCTTGTGCATATAGCTATTCAGTTTTCCCAAAGCCATTTATTAAAGAGACTGTCTTTTCCCTGTTATATATTCTTGCCTCTTTTGTTGTAGATAGGTTGCTCATATAAGTGTGGGGTTTTTTTCTGGTCTCTGTGTTCTCCATTGATTTGTGTGTCTATTTTTGTGGCAGTAACATACTGTTTTGATTATCACAGTTTTGTAGTAGTTTGGAATTGGGGCACGCGATACGTCCAGCTTAGTTCTCTCTCAAGATTGCTGTGGATGTTCATATCTTTCGTGGTTCCATACAGATTTTAGTATTATTTGTTGTAGTTCTTTAAGAATTGCTGTTGGTATTTTGATAGGGATTGCATTGGGTAGTATGGCCATTTTAACAATATTCTTCCAATCCATGAGTATGGTATATCTTTCTATTTGTATCATCTTCAATTTCTTTCATCAGTTTCAGAATACAGGTCTTTGACCTTCTTGGTTAAATTTATTTCTAGGTAGTTTATCCTTTTTGATGCAGTTTTAAATGGGGTTGTTTTCTTTACTTCTCTTTCTACTAGTTCATTTTTAGTATATAGAAGTGCAACAGATTTCTCTATATTGATAATTTGGGTCCTGTAACATGACTGACTCACTTAAATTCTAAAAGTTTTTGATGAAGTCTTCAGAGTTTTTTAAATATAGTATCATGTCACCTGCAAATACAGTTTTACTTCTTTACCAGTTTAGATGCCTTTCATTTCTTTTTTTTGGGTCTCAATCCTGAGACTAGGGCTTCCAACACTATGTTGGATAAGAGTGGTGAGAGTGGACATCCTTGGCTTGTTCCTGAACATAGAGGAAAAGCTTATAGCCTTTCACCATTGAGTATGATGTTAGTTACTGAGTATGATTTGTCACATAAGGCCTTTATTACGTTTTCTCTAAACCCACTTTGTTGAGAGTTGTTATCATGAATGGGTATTAATTTTTATGAAATGCCTTTTCTGCATCTATTGAGATGATCATATGGTTTTTATCCTTCCTTTTGTTAATGTGGTGTATCGTGTTGATTGATTTGTGAATATGTTATGAGAATTTCCCAGGGAAATGTAAGAGAAATGTCTTCCCCCAAATTGTGAGGGAACCAACAGGCCAAAGAACAACTCAGACAAGTCCAGCTTGACAAGTAAGTGAATTTTATTAAGGTTTAACTTACAGAGCAGTGGATGGCATTCAGGCATCTGCTCAACTGAAGTCACTGTCTCCTGCCCATTTGGCTAGCTTTTATTAGTAAACAGGAAAGGGTGCTATGTGCAAGCAGGCAGGTAAGCATGGTGGTCCTTTCTCTTATCTTGAGATTCAACAGACTCAGTAAACATTCTTGCAGTCCATAGGTCTCACCTGCATCAGGAGGCAGAGGAAGTAGTCCCCCCTCCCTTTCCCTTTGAATGCAGCCCAGCAACTTGTTATAAAATGGCTACTTTAATCAAAATGGCTTTACTTTGGTCAGGTTTCAGAAGGTCATCTATATTATAGGATATTGCACCATTACATCCCTGCAGTAACTCCCACTTGACCGTGATAAATGATCCTTCTAATATATTTTTTAATTTGGCTTGCTAATATTTTGTTGAGGATTTTTGCATCTATGTTCATCAAGAGTTTTGGTCTGTAGTTTTCTGTTATGTCTTTGTCTGGTTTGTATCAGGGTAATGCTGGCCTTATAGAATTAAGTTTTCAAATTCCTTCCTCTTTTTGTTTTTTGGAATAGTTTCAGAAGGATATGTGTTAACTCTTCTTGAAATGTTTGAGGTGAAGCCATCTAGTCCTGCACTTGTGTTTAATGGGATTTTTTTTATTACTCATCCAATGTCATTACTAGTAATTGTTCTGTTCAGGTTTTCTATTTCTTTCTGATTCAGTCTAGTAATATTGCATGTTTCTAGAAACTTACGTATTTCTTCTAGGTTGTCCAGTATTGGTGTCTAATTTTTCATAGAATTCTCTTTAAATCTTATGTATTTCTGGTGTCAGTTGTAATGTCTCCTTCATTTCTGATTTTATTTACTTGAGTCCTCTCCTTTTCTTGATGAGTCTGGCTAAAGGTCTGTCAATTTTATCTCTTCAAAGAACCATCTATTAGTTTCATTGATCTTCTCTATTGCTTTCTTAATCTCTATTTCATTTGTTTCTGCTCTGATCCTTATTATGTCCCTACATCTGCTAACATTGGGCTTTTCTAGTTCCTTTACCTTTAAAGTTAGATTGCTAATTTGAGATCGTCCTTTTTTCTTCAGGCAGGCCTGTATTGCTGTGAACTTCTCTCTGAAAACTGCATTTGTTGTATCCCAAAGATCTTGAACAGTTTTCGTAAGTTTCTATGTATTTTTTACTTTGTCTGATTTGTTGTTTAGTAGTAGCATGTTGTTGATCTGTTTTTTTTCCAGTTTTTTTTTTACAACTGATTTCTAGTTTCATACTGTTGTGATTGGAAAAGTTACTTCATACTATTCTGTTTTTTTAATTGTATTGAAACTTTTTGTGGCCTAACATAACCTATCCTGGAGAAACTTCTAGTGCACTTGAAAATAATGTGTATTTTGCTGATTTTGGATGGAATGTTAAGATTTATCTGTCTGGACAAGTAGTGATTTTACAGCATCTTACTACGCTGATGGTCAGTGACTGTGAAGGGGTATGTTGGGGGGACTTGGTGAAGAGGGGAGCCTAGTAAACATAATGTCTTTCATGTAATTGTAGATTAATGATACCAAAATAAAAATAATAAAAAAATAAAGATTATCTGTCTGGATAATCTATTCATTGATGTAAGTGGAGTATTAAAGTCCCCTATTACTGTATTACTGTCAATTTCTCCCTTTATGTCTGTTAACATTTGCTTTTTATATGTAGATGCTCCTATGTTGGGTGTATAGACAGTCACAGTTGTTATATCCTTTCATTTGGACTGAGTCCTTTGTCATTATATAATACCCTTGTCTCTTGATACAGTCTTTAAAGTCTATTTTGTCTGATGTAACTATTGCTACCCAAGCTGGTATATTTTTTTCCAGCCCCTCCCTTTCAATCTGTGTCTCTTTAGGTCTGAAGTGAGTCTTTTGTACATGGCCTATAGGTGGGTTTTCGGGTTTTGTTTTGTTGTTAATCTGTTCAGCCCTCTGTTTTTTGATCGGATCATTTAGTCCATTTACATTTCAGGTAATTATTGATAGTTATGACCTTTTTGCATTTTGTTGACTGTTTCTTAATTATAGTTCCTGTCTGTTACCTCTCTTCTTTTGCTTTCTTCCCTGGTGATTTGATGACCTTTAGGGTAATGCTTAGATTCCTTTCTCTTTATTTTTTGTGTATCTGTTACAGGTTTTTGGTTTGTGGTTACCATGAGCTTGACACATAGCATCCTGTATATATAGCAGTCTCTGTTAGGTTGATGGTTACTGAAGCTTGAACACATTTTAAAAGCACTTTTTAAATCTCCCCTCCATGTCTTATGTATGTTAAAATTTACAACTTTTTATATTATTTATCTGTCCTTTGACTAACTTGTGTGTATATAATTGATTTACTACTTTTGGCTTTTGAATTTAATATTAGTTTTATAGTGGTTTTCTACCTTTACTGTATGTTTTAACCAGTAAAATTTTTTTCCTTTTCTGGCTTTCTTCTGATTATGACTTTTTCTTTCTACTTAACCAAGTTCATATAACATTTCTTATAAGGTTGATTTAGTGGTGATGAACTAGTTTCAGTTTTTGTCTGAAACTCTTTATCTCTCCTTCAATTCTGAATTATAACTTTTCTGGATAGAGTGTCCTTGGTTGTCCATTTTTTTTTCCTTTCAGCACTTTAAATATATCATGCCAGTAACTTCAGGCCTGCAATATTTCTGATAAAAAGCAACTGATAGCCTTATGGGATTTCCCTTGTATGTAACTGTCTGCTTTTCTCTTGCTGCTTCTAAGATTTTCTCTTTATCTTTAATCATTGCCATTTTAATTGCTGTGTGTCTTGGTGAGGATATCCTTGGGTTCGTCCTGTGTGGGCCGTTCTGTGCTTCCTGAACCTGGGTGTCAGTTTCCTTTCCTGGATTGTGGAAGTTTTCAGCTACTCTTTCTTCAAATAGGTTTTCTGCCCCCTTTCTCTCTCTCTCTTCCTTCTGGGCCCCCCCTTTAAGCAAACATTGTTTTGCTTAAATGATCTCTTAGTGTCTTTTAACTTTTTTTTTAACTTGTTTTTCTTCTCTTCAGCTTGAGTGCTTTCCATTACCCTGTCTTCCAGATTGCTGATCTGTTCTTCTGCATTCCCTAATTTTACTGTTTGTCCCTCGTGTATTTTTTTCATTTCAGTAGTAGTGTTCTTCAGCTCTGACTTACTCTTTCTCATATTTTCTATCTCTTTGTTGAAGTTGTCACTGAGTTCATCTACTTTTTTCTCCAGTCTGGTGAGTATTTTTGTGACCATTACTTTGAATTCTTTATCCAGTAGATTGTTCATCTCACTTAGCAATTTTTTGGCATTTTGTCATGTTCTTAAATTTGGAATATACTTTTGTCTGGCTTTCTGTGTTCGTTTCTGTGTATTAGATAAGTCAACTATGTCTCCTAGTCTTGAAAGCATTGGCATTACATAGTAGGTGTTCTTTGGTGCCCAGAAATGCAGTAACCTCTGATCCCCAGAACCAAGCTTCCCAGGGGAGTCCCTTGTATGGGCTCTGTGCACCCTCCCATTGTGTCTGAGCCACAACTGCTGCAAACGGGCTGGTGGGCAAGGCCAGCTCTCTGCCTGGCTGTCAGCAATGACCAGTGTGACTACTGTGGTTGCACTAACTTTACAAGGCTCACTCCAGGTGTGGCTGGCTGAAAGGCTCAGCTGCAGCCCCTGCTGGTGCACTGGTGGGCAGGGCCGCCATTAGCAATGGCTGACAGGACTGTGGCAAGGATGCTTGTGGATTGAGCTATCTTCTTCCTTCCCAGGGATGGGCACCTGCTGGGCAGGGCAAGTCCCCAGTGTAATGCCAGTCCCCATAGATGGAGAGTATCAGAATTGCCTCCCACAAGCCTTGGGCCAGCTAGGCTGAGTAGAGCAAGAAAAATGGTGTCTACCAGGCCCTCCTCCCCGAGAGAAATCTGCAGATCCCTGCCCTCTGGCACATGTCCCAAAATTAATCAACAAATCTCCTTCACGTTATAACTCAGACACTTTTCAAACTGGCTGCTTCTGTGTTGAGTCTCAGACCAGTTTACACAGTCCAAGAGTGGAGATCAGCCCCCTGCAGCCCTCTGGCATTAAGCCCTGCTGATTTTCAAAGCCAGGTGTATGGCAGCTGGTATTCTTGGTGCAGATCCCCAGGACCAGGAGTGCCAAGTATGGGGCTTTACCCCCTCACCCCTTATAACCTCACTTCTACCCACTTATGGGGTGGGGTTTGGATCTCTCTGCCCCTGTTGCCCTTTTCTCATTGTGGTCTTCTCTTTGGCATTAACTATGGAAGGTCTGTTCTGCCAGTTTTCAGAGTGAGTTGTATTACGTTTAGTGGCTGCTTCAGTGTGTTCGTGGGAGGAGTTTTATCACAGGGATCTCCTATTCTGCCATCTTCCCAGAATCTGTTTCTTGTAATTCTTGAAGTATCATATGGTAATTTACAATTAGTAAGAGTATATATTATATCTGGTAGTATATATTAGTATATATGAAGACTGTATTACATACATGATTTGTAATTTTTCTTTTAACACTTTTATATTAAATCTTTAGGACATCAATGCAAGCCTGAATAAGAAAAACAATTTCTTCCTCCTAAGCCATGGCATATCAGTTATACAGAAATACCACTTTGGGAAACAGTCTTCAGGAGAGCCTTGATGAGCTCATACAGGTGAGAGACTAAAAATCAACATTTAGATGCATCTGTAATTATTATTGTTATATCCCTTCTCCCAGGCAAAGAGATATAGTTAAATATCTTAGACTCTTTGACCCAGCAAGTCAGTACTCAGATAAATAACCTCAAAATCCTGTGCATTATCCCATCTTTACATTTGGGCAAATTATAATGGTGATTGAATGATATAGTTTGATATATCAAAATTTTCAAAGATTTTTGTTAAACATAAAAATTGAGATTTGTATATATTTTCTCCTCACGTCTATAACAAAGGCATATTCTATGTAGCTTTAAGATAATTTTGGACAATTTAATAAAGCCTTGAAATTTAGAAATTTGAATTTATATTTCAGTTTCAAACTTTGTATATAAACCTCTCATCTAAGAACACTAAGTTTTTCCATTTGTTTTCTTATACCTTACGAGTTTTAATAAGAGTTATTAGATTTTTTTAAACATATTTGTCCAATGTGTTTTATTTAAAAGAACTTGTTGGTTCCTTCAATTTATTGAATACCTCTGTCCTTGAATATCTTCAAGAATACATCTTAAAGAAATAATAGGCAAAGTTTTGTCCTGGCATTCTAAACTCACTGCATATTTTCTTTTCAGAATTATGTTTGTGTCAAAATAGTGAAAGAGTATTGTCAGGCTTTGCTTCTTAATTGTCAGTTATGGTAAAGAAGAATAAGGGATCCTGGTTTAGAGACTGTGGTTAACCTCAGTTAAATTTTAGGCAATAATCTATATATACTTTTACTTTAATGTTCTTTCTGAAGAGGATTTATGACCTTTACTTTCTCTCAGTCTCAGCAGATCACTCCCCAACTTGCCCTTCAAGTTCTACTTCAGTTTGATAAGGCTATAAACTCAGCACTGGCTCAGAGGGTCAGGAACAGAGTCAATTTCAGGGTAAGAATATTTTCTTAAATCTCAAAGTATGTGCCAGTAGTTGTTACAATAGTGCTCTTTTTTATTTACCAATAATATTTTTAAAAATTTTTTGCCTGTTTACTAAACCATTAAAGTAAGAGATGATTTAAACTTTGGAACTTGTTTTATAATAACAAATTATACTTTACATTTAAATGATCAATATACCAAGCTCATTCCCTTAATATGAGATACGGAGTTGTTTTCAGAATTTATTCCATTGTTTCACAAATCAGCCTATGTGTTTGGCTGCCTTCCTTGAAGAGTTAACTGAGATTTCACATGCCTAAACCATTATGTGCAGAATTGAAGGTTAAAAAAATACTTCCTAAGGCTCAGTTATATTTTTCAAACTCTGACCTTCACCCTTTCTAGTGGTAGTCAGTGGTCTGTCTGTTCTGGTAGCTGGGTCTCATATGAGTCATTAATACTTTGAACAGTCATCCAAAACTGAACAAAATTATCTTTCTCCATATGATGGTAAATTTAAATTAATAGCCTATTGAAAAGAAAGATCATGAAAGAAAAAATTTTAATGTATCATGATATTGATGGGAGTCATTGAGGGAGTCATAAGTGTATAATGATGTCACTTGATATTTATGCTTATGCTATAAGGGATAACTAAAATATAAATTAAAAGGCTAAAGTATGTGAAAATCAAAATATGAAAACAACATAGAGGTTAATTTGCATTTAAGATAACCTCAGTGTTTGAGGATGGTGAAAACACAATTTGTCATTTATTCAGTGAACATTTCAATACCTATTACATACCAGGCATTGTCTTGGGTATTTGTTTTACAGAGGAGAACAAGACAGACTAGGCCCCATTTGACTTATTTTTAGTGAAGGGATAAAAGCTGCATGTATTTACATTCATATAAATAAGTCTTTTGTCAGTTTCTTGTGCCTAAAACTTATATGGGATAAAATGTGACTTTAAAACTATAAAATTTTATCAGTGCATTCTTGAATTTAACACTGTTGATTCTGGCAAAATTAGTTCGTATAACCATAATGTACAAATTTTCCCATCTTTCAGCATGCGATCATTTAATTCTAAATTGAACTGTGTAAATACATTAGCTTTTGCCCATGCAGAAACTTTGTTTGACTGCTTATCACAGTCAATAGGGTTGACAAGGCCTGAATGGTCTTCTAGTTGTATTTATTTTAGGTTTCTAGTTTGGATCTATTTGGCTAAAGTTAAATGTAATCTGACATTTGCATTTCTCTTGCATAGTGTTTTGTAAGTTTGACTATATTCCAAAAGCAAAAAATAATATACTCTCAGTCTTTGACCTGATCTGACTTTTCTATTCTTGCTTTTTCTTTCCCTACTACCCCTGCTTTAAGCTCAGGCTCTCATTACACACCCCTTCCCAAGCCCCATTACAGCAGACTTGATCAGTTTTAAGTTCAGAATGTTTGGAAATAGCTAAACAGAAGTTAAGTTTGGTGGGGCCGAATATTTAGCCTTCCAAAGGCTCAGACCATTAGGCAGGGAGCTGATATAATTAAAGAAACTTTTTTTTTTACATTTACAATTGTATGCTTTTTTCATTTGACAGTATAAATGGTTTTCCATGCATTAATCTCACCACTCCACTGAAACTTCTCTTGCCAAGTTATTGCTAAATCTAATGCAGTCTCTTTTGAAACCCATACTTCCCTTGAAACCGTACTAACCTAGCTTTTTTTTTTATTCTCTGGCCTCCCTCTCAGCTACTGCTATCAGTTAATTTTGGTATTCCTTTAGGGATCTCTAGGGCTCCACAGAAACTCTTTGAATCATCTCATCCAGCTACTTACAGAACAAGGAGGCTTAGATCTCAGACTCAAGTTCCAAATTTAACTTGCCTCCCAAACTAGCTCTTTCCATGAATGACATTGTTACTTAAGCTAGAAACTTGGGTGTTACCAAGATTTCTCGCTTCCCACCCTGCCCTACCCTACCCAGTTGCTTGGCAAGTCCTGTCAGTTCTGCATTGTAATTCTGTTGACCTTGCTACTGCTTTAGCAGAGGTTCTTTCACCTCTGACTCAGTCAGCTAAGAGGCTTTGGTCAGACTCCCCTCTAATCCGTTTTTCGCGGCATCATCAAATATGCAAATTTAATTGTGTTACTCCTGTTGCTTAAAAATCCTGTGTTAATCTCCTGATACGCTTAAAATAGGGCAAAGCTTTCTCCAGGATCTCCTTCACCTTCTGTTTTTCTGGATCTTACTATCCCATTCCAAGTATTTATCTTACTTTCCATTGTCCCCAGTAACCTACTCTTTCATGGCCCCGTAATACTGTGTACTTATTTTAACGCTCTTTCCTACTAATCAAAGCTCATGATGGCAGGGATCATATGTATTGCTAACCATTATATTCCCAGAGCCTAGCACAGTCCAACAAATAGAGATTATTCATATTTACTAAGTAATCCATCTATAGCCACAGTTTCCCTAATGATTCTCACTTGATAGAACATTTGGATAGATCCCAATTTTTGCTGTTACAAGTAACTACAGGGAACATGTTTGTGTTGGATGCTTTTTTTCTGAATTGAAAGCTTTAAGCATATAAAATGTCTTATCAGATAACTCAGTCTCATATGTGAATATGCATGTGTATATATCTCAGGTTTTGTTTTTTGTTGGTTCTATCCTTACACCTTCACCACTCTTCAGAAATGTCCTTCTAATGTTCAAGAAGCATTATTGCTCCGTAAAAAAAATTTTTTTTAATTAGAATTTAGCTGCACAGAACAATAATGCTGTTCTTAATAGCTGATACAGTAATTCATCTCAGCTAAGTCACAGATTAAAATTAATTCCCTGCTTTTGCACAAGTTTAGAGAATTAACTTAGATAAATGTTATTTTGAAAATGTATTTAAAATGAACTTCCGTAATTTAGCCACATGAGGGCAGTAAATACACAGATTGAAATTTCCATTCAGCTTTTCTTCAGATTTCAGGTAATTTGCAGAATCTTACAGTGCTGAAAATAGTCTGCTAACTACGTATGTTTTAATTCTTCCCTTAGCAAATTTAGCTAAGACTTTCTTTAATGATAAGATGAAAATTAAGAGAAGTCTTAAGCTAAGTTTCAAATAAATAACCCATACCGTTTTAAGAATTATATACTTGCTAGTGGAGTTCTCAAATTGCTTTGGGGGAAAAAATGACTTTTCATAATATGTCTAAATATTTTGTTTTAAAGGGCTCTCTGAATACATACAGATTCTGCGATAATGTGTGGACTTTTGTATTGAATGATGTGGAATTCAGAGAGATGACAGAACTTATTAAAGTGGATAAAGTGAAAATTGTAGCCTGTGATGGTAAAAGTAAGTGTTCACCTAATTACTGTGAAAGCAAAGCTATTTGAAATCTTGTTATTGTGAGTCTAGAAATTTTTCATCTGAAGTTAAGGGGGAAAGTGACCACTGACAACCAGATGGAGGTCTGGCTTCTATCTGGGCTAGGTAATGAATTCCAGATCTCAGACAGTCCTCATATTGACTAGGCATAAACATTTCGTAGGATTCAGACTATTGTCACAGATTGGATTTGTGTGAGGAAAATTGTAAGGAAATTAATAATTTTCTTCCCTGTGCCACTTGGAGATTTTTCTCTAAGGAGGTGGTTAACTTTAAGAAGTTACCTATAGTTTCTGTGTTACTGGGGTCACCTATGCATTTTCAGTTTTAGAGGTGATTATTTACAAGAGTTTAAGTGTTTCAAAAACTATACATCTGTGCTTTTAGTTCCATGATTACTTATTTACTTTTTGCTAATTTTATTTTAAATATATACTCTTGACTGTATGGTCTGTACCATTTGTGTTTAAAGCAGCTATTCCTGCAATTAAATAGAGAAGACTGTCACTCTCCACAAAGGGGAGTTTTGAAAAAGTGAAAGACAGAAATGTAAGAAGTAATACCCTTAACTTTAAACAGAAATGACTCTAACGTAGTCAACAATTACTTTGTTCCTTACTATAAGAAGACAGGTCTATGTTTTATAGTTTATGGTTCACAAGAAAACATTTCTGTCAAATAATGTATACTTTTAAAATATTTTTCTTATAATTTAGGCTAATAGCATCCTTATAACCCTTAGGTGTTTGAGTTTTTTTCTAGGCTGTGGAATTTGGACATTAATTTATAGTTCCTAGATGTCTGTCAAAATGAGTTAATGATATAACATGTACACCTTCAGCACAGTGTAGTAAAAAATTGTTGAGTATTCTGGAAAAGCATACAATCTTAGAAATTTTTCTTTCCAAAATATAAATAGTTTGGTATTTAGAGGTAGAGTTTAAGTAATTAAGAAAATACCATTCCTTATGACCAGATAAATGCAGTGCTACTATTAAATAAGTCCATTTTTCCTGACAGTCAGCTTTCTGAAATAAAGTTGAGTTCCTAACATAGAAGCAGAGAAAAAGTAAAAAGTGGCTACAATTTTGATCTGTTTCTCACCAAGAATTAAATACAATTCTCTTATTATTATTATATGCTATGGGCTTTTGTGGTCTAAAATTTGGGGACAGTAGAAAACCTGAAAAAATATGGTTATGTAGCAAGTACAGGAACCAAATGTAATATAACTTGTTTTTTCTCTAGCATAAATGAAAGCTAAGCATTGTCTTTTTACCTCTGCCTTAAAGGCTATAAGTTCTCAAGGTATTTCCAAGGTCAGCCTTCCTCTTCAACCTTGCTTCCTCTTCTTCCTCACCCCTCAGCCAGCACCACCTTTAAGATAGTCTCAAAATATTTAACTTTACATTTAAATTGCTCTTTGAATTTACTCTCTCTGTTCTGTTTCCTAGATACTGGCTCCAGTACTACAGAATGAATAGAAAAAAATGGCTTTTTTATGCCATCATGTTATTATTCATCACTTTTGAAGAGAAGCATAGAAGAGACTTTTTTTTATTTGTTCTAGCATTGCAGCAATGACTACACTGTGCTGTCAGAGAATTCCACTAGAAAGAAGCTTGCAGCTTTATAGCCTCTCACATTATCTTCACTAAACTGCATGAAGAAACAGAACTTTTTTTTTAATGACAAATCAAACCTTGCCTGAGAACATTCTTTAATAAACTCATTTTAAAACTCAGTGTGAATGAATATTAACTGGTAGAGTTTTTAAACTAGCAATATGAAGACATTAGGTAATAAAATTAGAAAATATTTTCATCAGCTTTGATGACAGAAAGTACGTCAGCAGGGGCAAAACCAAATTCTGGATTGTAATTTTACTTAGAAAATACCTTTTTTAAAGGTACAAAACCAACCGTTGCTATGAAGAACCTATTAAATACAACTCAGGAAAAATTAGATACATGCAGCTTCTACAGCCAAAACAAATTTAAAAATCTCTTTCTAACAACAGCTTTAAATGACATGTAAATTATTTGAGCCATATTACTCAACTTTGATACATTTTTAAGTGATCCACTTCTTACCAGTTACTAGACTTGCACTAAAAAGTCCTACTAAATGTACAACATGCTTGAAGAAAAAATTTCCTTTGTCAATCTGAGAGTATGTAATAATGTGCCATTTCTGAAATATCAGAGGAAAGAATGTCAGGCACCAGGTAGCTGAGTAGCTAGAACTTAGCAGCTAATTAATATAAATGAATCAAGACCAACTATTTTTAATAAGGGCCTGGCCCTGTTTATCATTTAGTAGGACTCCTGCGGTTAACCCCTGTTCAACCCTAGTTCAGTGTAGTAAAGCTACCACATAAGGATGAAAAATCACCTTTTTCTCTCTCAAGGATCCTGCTACTGAGCGATAATAGAGTTGGTAGTAATCTTCAGCAAAATGGCTTTTCATAAACCTATTAAAATGTTAAATGCCTTCATATTGCACATGGTCGCCCCCATTTTCAATTGTACAAGCATGTTATATAAATGTCATCATTTTTAAGCAGCCAGTGCTCACGTTTGATGCTTTTAGCAACACAGAAATGAGACTTGTTTGTAAGATAATAGCCAACATAACTATATTATGGGTAAGACCAAGTGCTCTATGTGTGACAAATATTCTCCTGGATAATCCTCATAACAACCCTGGCTGAAGTTTCTTTTACAAATTAAGAAATTGAAATTCAGATTTTTCTTAATTGCAATTAGTCAAAACTGGGGCCACCCTGCTTTGGAGATTCAACATAGCAGTTAGGAGACAACTGTGTTGATGATCAAGTAAACCTAACAATGGTTGTAGAAATTTATGTTTTTTCAGGAGTCATAGTCTAAACTTTTTACCTGTTGCTCACAGTCACTGAGCTCGTAACAGAAGCATAGGGCTGGAGTTGTATACCTGTTTTTGTCAATTTAAAATTATGTAAATGATGTCAATACATCATTCTTGAAAAAGACAGAAGCATGGTACCCTAAAAAGACAGAAGCATGGTACCCTAGGTGAGGAGTTTCTTATAAGGTGGTTGGCATGACCTCCTACCTTGACCATCTACAGAATGAACCAATAATGACTACGCCATTCTGTGGGTGATCCTACAATGTTGCCTCAGCATGTCAAGTGTAGTCCTGGGTGCTCACATTAAAACTCATCTTTGCAACCCATTTTGTGTGATCTATTCTGGTGTTCTCTTCATAACCTTCCCTACCAACCATCACATAGTCTGCTCTGGTTAGGTTTGAGAAAGAAAAAGTCAGACATAAGATTTCCATTCTTTGGTTATGCTGTTTTCTCCATTTCTCATGCCTTTCCTTTCAGAATCAAAATCTTACCCATCCTTCACAACTTAAACCCAGTTGTATCTGGGTGTATAACACAGGAGACATTTAAATACATGAGAAAAAAACAGCAAAGGACAAGAACTTAGGTCAGTTCCAGTTCTCACTCATATACAGGTAACAGTTAAGAAATGCCTAGGATTTATGCCAGTAGTTGAAACCAGTTCTTGTATTAGATTAGCCACCACACGCACCTCCGCTGTTGCCTGGGCGGGGAGCACAGAAGTCACAGCCTGATGTTCCCTCCTGGCAGTTCTAATTACTTGCATACACATCACACAGCTGTCGATTGTGGTGTAAGTGTTCTAATCTTCCCATAGTGGTTCTTTTGGACTTGGCTGGAATTACAGAAAAGGGTCACAGCAAGAGCTCGCACTACTTTGTGGTCTCCCACGGGCCACAGGCTCCAGAGATGATAAGCTGATGTGCCTGTTAGCATGGAGGACCGAAAATCCATTAATTCATCTACTGTTAGTAAAAGCTGGTATCTGTGGTGATAATGTAGTCAGTCCTCTCTAGATTTATTACCAAATGCTATGTTAACATGCAAATAGAAGAGAAATAGCCTCTGGATTTAATGCAATATTGGTCGTTGGCTGAATTGTGATCTACAGCTAATTTTGGGAAAAATTTTCTCTTAGTAGACATCAATCACTCACCCAAATTTTGAGTGGGTCATAAATTGCTACTAAAGTTTAAAATGCGTATGAATATTTGAATATAATATATCTCAACAGTGAGGAGGCAATTATTTTGAAAGCATAGTTATGAAATTTGGACTCACAGGAAAGTGGAAATACAATTGACATGGTAGAATGAGCATATTACCACAAGTCGTGAAAGCTGGGCAGGGAATTTTTATTGGGCCTTTATATGGTCTGTGAGGAGGGGAGACAAATGAAACAAAGCTGAAATATTCAGGAAAGATCAGAGTATCCAGTATAGGAGTTAAAAACTTGACTAGAAGAGTAATTATGGGAATGAGAGAACCTCAGATCAGGGAAATTTCATTGAAAACAAAAGAGCCTGGAATTCAAGTGGACATTTGTCAGGACCTGCTATCCAAGATGCCATCTCTTGGTCATGTGATGAGGCTTACAGCTCAGAAACATCAAAACTGATTGGAACCTCAAAGATGACCCAATAAATCCAAATTCATTCAATGCACAGGAAAGTTAAGACCCTGAAAGGGATCTACTTTTACAAGACTAAAAAGCAAGTTGGGAGGAAAGCTAAGTGTAAAAACCTATGAATGCTGTGAAACTAGAATGCATGAAAATACAAGCTTCCTTCATGGCACTGCTAATTATCAAAGCATCTTTGGATAAATAACTCCCCCAGGAGTGTATTATACTAAGTTGTCCAAGTGAGAACTCAGTGGATCAAAATCCATGCTTCCTACTAAAGTATTTGAATGAAAAGATATTTTAGTGAACTAGCTAATATTTGACTTAAATATGTTACAAAATTTCTTATAAGTTTTTTTGACATGGTAGAATGAGAGCATATTACCTACCATTCAATGCCTGCAATGTGTAGTAGGATTTGGCCCGAAATGTATTTGGGACTTGTTTACTCTGTCTACATCATCTTAACATCATGGTGCATGAGTCTCACATAGCAACCTCATAACTCAGTTTCAGCTGCTTTGGACAGTGACTTGCCATCTCCTGGTGCCTTCCAGGACTCTTCTTGGAGACGTTTAGAAAGTCCTTGTCTTGTTAACCCATTTTAAAGATGCTCTCGAATTTGGTGAAAATTAATCCAGCTTTTTTTTTTTACATGCTTTATTAATAACAACCTTATTTTCCTACTGCATAGGTACATAGAATCTGCAGGGGTTTAGGGAAAGGCATTTCACCTTATAAGAAGTACAGGAACTTGGCAACATGCAGCAAAGGATTAAGTGGGATTAGCTCAAGGGATCATTGTGCAGAAAGACTGTCAACAGTAGTCTCTGTTGAATGTTCCAACTCATTCTTTCCTAAAGTTCTGTTCCAGCATAAATTAGCTTCAAAAGTGGCTCTTCTACCGCTGGACAGAGATCTGGAATTATTCTTTCCAATTCTAGAGGCACAGGCAGCACTGATCCTTTGCCTGAGTTAACAGACTGGACACACATGCTGTATGCTTTTCTGCCTCAGCTTTTATTCATTCTGTTCCACAAGATGAAATACCACAAAAGACCCCAAGATAGCCAAAGCAATCTTGAGAAAGAAGAACTAAGCTAGAGCACATCACACTTCTGGATTTCAAACGACAGTAAGAAGCTATAGTAACCGAAACAGTATGATACCCTTATAAAAACAGACACAGAGATCAATGAAACAGCCCATGAATAAACCCATACATACAGTCAATTAATTTACAACAGAGGATCCAAGATACAATGGGGAATGCATTGTCTCTTCAATAAATAATGTTAGGAAAACTTGTCCACCATCTTACACAATACACAAAAGTCTACTCAAAATGGATTAAAGACGAACATAAGACCTGAAACCATAAAACTCTTAGAAGCAAACATAGGCAGTAAGCTCCTTGACATCTGCCTTGGCAATGATTTTTTGGATCTGACTCCAAAAGCAAAAATAGTAAGTGTACTACATCAAACTAAAAAGCTTCTGTACAGCAAAGGAAACCATCAACTAAATGAAAGGGCAACCTATGGAATGGGAGAAAATACTTGCAAGTCATATAACTGGTAGGAGATTAATATCCAAAATACATACAGAACTCATGCAACTCAATAGAAAAAATTACCCTATTAGAAAATGGGCAGAGGATCTGAATAGACATTTTTCCAAAGAACATGTACAGATGGCCAGCAGTACATTAAATAATGCTACATCATTGATCTTCATGGAAATGTAAATCAAACCTATAATAAGGTATCATCTCACACCTGTTAAAATGGCTGTCATCAAAAAGACAAAAAGCATTGGCAAGATGTGGAGGAAAAAAACCCTTGTTTCCTGTTGGTGGGAATGCTAATTTGTGCAGCCATTATGTAAAACAGTATGGAGGTTCCTCAATTAAAAGCATAACCTTAGCAGTTCCTCAAAAATTAAAACTACAACTATCATATATTCTAGCAATTCCACTTCTGGGTATTTACTCAAAGGAAATGAAATCACTATCTCAAAAAGATATCTGCACCCCCATGTTCACTGCAGCATTATTTACAATGGCCATGACATGGAAATAACCTACGTGTCCATCAGTGAGTGAATGAATAAAGAAAATGTGACATATATACACACACTGGATTATTATTGTCATTCAGCCATGAAAAATAAGGAAATCCTGCCATTTTTTCGATAACATGGGTAGATGGATCTTGAGGACATTATGCTAGTAAAATGCATAGAAAGACAAAAGTCTTTTTGTTATTTGTTATGGTGGTCAGTGGTTTCTTGAAATGAAATCTGCTCTGGGTGAAGACGGCTGTGAAGACTGTTGAAATGACAACAAAGGATTTAGAATTGTACTAAACTTAGTTGATATAGCAGGCAGCAGGGTTTGAGAAATGGACTTCAATTTTGAAAGACATTCTACTGTGAGTAGAACACTATCAAACAGCATCACTTGCCAAGGAGAAATCATTGATGAAAGGAGTTAACTGATGTGTTAAACTTCATTGCTCTTACTTAAGAACTTGCCACAGCTACTCCAACCTTCAGCAACCACCACCCTGATCAGTCAGCAGCCATCAACATGGAGGCAAGACCCTCCACCAGCAAAAAAGACTATGACTCACTAAAAACTCAGATGATTAGGATTTCTGTTAAAACAAAGTTTTTTAAAATTAAGGTATGTACGTTGTGTTTTTAGACATATTGCTATTGTGCACTTAAGAGAGTACAGTGTACTGTAAACATAACTTTTCTATGCCCTTGGAAACCAAAAAATTTCACTCACTTTACTGTGATAATTTGTTTTATTGTGGTGGTCTGGAACCAAACCTGCAATATCTCCAAGGTATACTTGAATATGCAATGAAATATTGGATAAATTAACAGGTTTAGGACCAGACGGATTCACCGCTGAATTTTAACAGACATTTAGAGAAGACGTAATACCCATTCTCCTTAAAGTTTTCCAAAAAATAGAAGAGGAGGGAATACTTTCAAACTCATTCTGTGAAGCCAGCATCACTCTGATACCAAAACCAGGCAAAGACCCCACCAAAAATGAAAATTACAGACAAATTTCCCTGAAGAACATAGATGCAAAAATACTCAACAAAGTATTGGCAAACTGAATTCAAAAATACATCAAGAGGACCATACACCATGATCAAGTGGGATTCATCTCAGGGATGCAAGGATGGTACAACATTTGAAAATCCATCAAAATCATCCACCACATCAACAAAAAGGACAAAAACCACATGATCATCTCCATAGATGCTGAAAAAGCATTCGACAAAATTCAACATCCATTCATGATAAAAACTCTCAACAAAATAGGTATAGAGGGCAAGTACCTCAACATAATAAAGGCCATATATAACAAACCCACAGTGAACATCATACTTAACAGTGAGAAACTGAAAGCTTTACCCTTAAGATCAGGAACAAGAAAAGGATGCCAACTCTCCCCGCATTTATTCAACATAGTACTGGACGTCCTTAGCCACAGCAGACAACACAAAGAAATAAAAGGCATCCAGATTGGTAAGGAAGAAGCCAAACTGTCACTGTTTGCAGATGACATGATATTGTACATAAAAAAACCCTAAAGAATCCACTCCAAAACTACTAGATCTAATATCTGAATTCTGTTGCATTCCTATACACTAACAATGAGCTACCAGTAAGAGAAATCAGGAAAACAGTTCCATTCACATCAAAAAAAATAAAATACTTAGGAATAAACCTAACCAAGGAAGTGAAAGACCTAACCCTGAAAACTACAAGACACTCTGAAGAGAAATTAAAGAGGACACTAATAAATTGAAATTCATCCCATGCTCTTGGGTAGGAAGAACTAATATTGTCAAAATGGCCATCCTGCCCAAAGCAATGTATAGATTCAATGCAATCCCTATCAAAATACCAACAGCATTCTTCAACAAACTGGAGCAAATAATTCTAAAATTCATATGGAACCACAAAATACTCCAAATAGCTGAAGTAATCCTGAGAAGGAAGAATAAAGCAGGGGGATCTCACTTCCCAACTTCAAGCTCTACTACAAAGCCATAGTAATTAAGACAATTTGGTACTGGCAGAAGAACAGACCCACAGACCAGTTGAACAGAATAGAAAGTCCAGATATTAACCCAAACATATATGGTCAATTAATATATGATAAAAGAGCCATGGACATACAATGGGGAAATGACAGCCTCTTCAACAGATGGTGCTGGCAAAACTGGACAGCTACATGTAGGAGAATGAAACTGGACCATTGTCTAACCCCATACACAAAAGTAAATTAGAAATGGATTAAAGACCTGAATGTAAGTCATGAAACTATAAAACTCTTAGAAAAAACATAGGCAAAAATCTCATGGACATAAACATGAGCAAATTCTCCATGAACATATCTCCCTGGGCAAGGTAAACAAAAGCAAAAATGCACGTGGGACTATATCAAGCTGAAAAGCTTCTGTACAACAAAGGACACCATCAGTAGAACAAAAAGGCATCCTACACTATGGGAGAACATATTTATAAATGACAGATCCGATAAAGGGTTGACATCCAAAACATATAAAGAACTCATGTACCTCAACAACCAAAAAGCAAATAATCCAATTAAAAATGGGCAGAGGATCTGAACAGACACTTCTCCAAAGAAGAAATTCAGATGGCCAACGGGCACATGAAAAGATGATCCACATTGTTAATCATCAGAGAAATGCAAATTAAAACCACAATGAGATATCACCTCACACCAGTTAGGATGGCCAACATCCAAAAGACAAACAACAACAAATGTTGGCAAGGATATGGAGAAAGGGGAACCCTCCTACACTGCTGGTGGGAATGTAAATTAGTTCAACCATTGTGGAGAGCAGTATGGAAGTTCCTAAAAAAACTCAAAATAGAAATACCATTTGACCCAGGAATTCCACTCCTAAGAATGCAGGAGCCCAGTTTGAAAAAGACATATACACCCCTATGTTTATCACAGCACTATTTACAATAGCCAAGAAATGGAAGCAACCTAAGTGTCCATCAGCAGATGAATGAATAAAGAAAATGTGGTACATATACACAATGGAATATTATTCAGCCATAGGAATAAAACAAATCCTACCATTTGTAACAACATGGATGGAGTTTGAGGGTATTATGCTCAGTGAAACAAGCCAGGCAGAGAAAGCTAATGATCAAATGATGTCAATAATCTGTCTAGTATAAGAACAAAGAAAAAACTGAAGGATCAAAACAGCAGCAGACTCACAGAACCCAAGAATGGACTAACAGTTACCAAAGGGAAAGGGACTGGGGAGGATAAGTGAGAAGGACGGGATAAGGGGGAAAAAGGGGTGTTGCAATTAGCACACATAATGTGTGTGGGTGGGGTTGGGGAAGGCAGTACAACACAGAGAAGACAAGTAGTGATTCTATAGGATCTAACTATGCTGATGGACAGTGACTGTAATGGGGTGTGGGGTGGGGACTTGATAATGGGGGGAATCTAGTAACCATAATGTTGCTCATGTAATTGTACATTAAAAATACCAAAATAATTTTTTTAATTAACAGGTTTAGACACTGTAGAAGAAATGGCTAGTGAAAGTTAAGACCTAGCAATAAAATCTATCCAAAATTACAGCATTTTTATCCTCAGAAGGGGGAAAAATTTTGAGGAGCTAATAGCCCAATTTTTCTATCTTTGATGAAAATTACAAATTGACAAGCTTAATAGACTCCAAGCAAGGTAACCATGCACATATAAATCTAATTGTTGAAAACCAGTGATAAAGAGAAAAATTTTAAAGCTTCAGAGGTTAAAGGCACTTTATAATCACAGAAACAATGATAACAAATTCCACAGATTAATTGTTAAACGCAATATAGGTAAAAGACAATGAAACAAAGTCTTTACAGTCCTGAAGGCTACCTCACATACCCCACACCCAATAAAATGACTACTAACAAACCCTAACAAAATAACAGGTGTTGGTGAAGATGTAGGAATTGAAATGGTACAGCTGCTATAGAAACAAATATGACAGCTTCTAAAAAAAAAACCAGAATTACCATATGATCCAGCAATTCCATTTCTGGGTATATACCAAAAAGAAAACAGAGACTCAAAGAAATGTGTGTATACCCATATTCATAGCAGCATCATTAACAATAGCCTAAAGGTGAAAGCAACCCAAATGCCTATCAACGGATGAATGGATAAGCAAAATGTTACATATACGTAAAATGGGACATCATTCAGCCTTAAAAAAAAAAGTTCTAATACATGATACAGTATGGATGAACCTTGAAGATATTATGCTAAATGAAATCAGCAGAAGTAGTGTATGGTTGTTTTTATATGAGATGCCTATAACAGTCAATTTTAGAGAGACAGATCGTGGAATGGTGATTGCCAGGGGCTGAGTGGTGGGAGGATTGAAGACGCGTTCTTCAGTGGGTCCAGAATTTTGGTTCTTCTAGAAAAAAGTTCTAGAAGCTGGCTCCACACAATGTGAAATAAGATGAATTGCACACTTTAAAATGGATAAGATTAAGATGGAGTAAATTTAATGTTATATATATTTTACCACAATTCTTAATCTTTAAAAAAAACTGCTAAGGAAAAAATGTGCTGCCTTCTCCCATCCTACCCCAGGATATCTGCTCCACTCCAGCCCCACCACTGTCCCCTCATCCTTCCTATTTCCCGTTTCTCAACCTTCCCTGAACCACCGAATTTTCTACTTTTGACATTTAATTTGTAGGGCCCTTGAAGAAAGGATTGTTTTCAGCTTGTTTGGGTCCCTTTCAGTGCCTACCTTATAGTATTTCAGTCAGTATCTCAGGGAAACCACACTAAGTATTTCAACACTGGGAGTTTGTTACAAAAACATTCCAGGCGCAAAAGAGGGAAGGTAAGTGTATCTAAATAGTGACTAAGGAAGCAGCTGGCATCCCTCCTGCGGGAGTAAAGAGGAAATGGCGCGGCTCAGAGCCCGCGGTCGCTGCTGTTGACAAACTGCCTGGTGAGAACCCGGCCGGGCCGCCCTGTGCTGCTGGCTGTCGGCGCTGGCGCCGCGCTGACGGTTGCTTCAGCTGATGTCACTGTCATCGTTGTAACACTACCAGAAGGTGTACGAAACTGCTTTCTTCTTTCCTCTCCCCTTCACTATCCCAGTTATGCCTCAAAAGTAGAACTAAACAGAAATCCAGTGGCCGAGAGTCTGGGAAGATCTTGCGGATCTCCTGCCACACCAGTGAAGCGGGAAATGCAGAAGAGTTGACGCGGAGCTAAAAGAACAGACGATTTCCAGCCCCCTCCTTTGGCTACTTGGGATATACACCGATTTGCCCACTTGGAGATTTACATGTAACAAATAACTACCTCTTGTACAAAGTATGCTTAATCTCCTCCCCAAAAGAAAGACGCAAAGTCACACCAGTCACTATGAGCACCTGGAGGATGTTACTTCCTCTTCTAGTTACGTCAAACACCCTGGATAATTTGTGATCTTCAGACTAAATTGTAAAATTTGTTTTTTTACTAATTGGTTTTTTTTTTACTAGATTTTTACAACTTAAAGTTGTATATATCAGAAGACAGAGAGGGAAGTTATTAACATGTAAAAATATGTATATAAGAAAGGAAGAAATAAACAGCTGGCATAGTCCTTATTTTCATAAATCAAATGGTCATCTGTGATCTTTTTTTCACAGCTCGTCTTCATTTTCCTGTTAGCTGACTGGGGTTCTGTATCTGTTGGGAAGACCCTAAACTTCATTTCTGAAGTGTCTAAGTCCTTAGTGATTCTCCCATTACTGGGTTGCTGTGACCTTTCATTAGTTTCTACAAATGAACGTGGCAGCACTAACGAGGCACTCAGAGAGTTCCACCGTCGCTCAGCAGCAGCCAAGCTCCCCTTGATAACTGGGATCCAGCACCCAGTCACTTCAGTAACCCCCTTCTTTTCCCAGTGGTTCTGTGGCACAAGAACCGTAAGTGGCTGAATGGGAGCCTCAGTTTCCAGGTCAGCAGGAGCACTGCTGGTTTCCTAGTGAACACATTCTTCCCTTGGGACTCAACCAGCAGAACCCAGCAGAAGCAAAATTCTATGAGTGGACTATTAGATGTAACACTGACAGAGACATGCTCACCCTGGCCTTGATTCCTGAGCCCTTTGATTCAGTGGCAATCCATTAGCTAAGAGCACCCCTAATGCCCAAACTGTAGTTTATAAATACCATTCACTCTTAAAAACAAACAAAAACTTGGAGAATGGCTAAATAGAGGTAAGGGATGAGAAATATAACAAGCCTGGAAAGGTTTCTTGTTTCAGAAAGTAAGGAAATTATCAGAAATTAGTCAGGACACAGGAGTAAGGACAGAGGAGCCAGCTTTAAAGGGCTCTCACTAGCTGTAATAAACTGAAAAATGGCCCCCAAAGATATCAGGTCCTAATCCCTGGAAAAATATGTATGTTTCCTTAAATGGCAAAGATTTTTCAAATGTGATTAAGTTAAGAATCTTGAGATGGGGTGAGTATAAGATAATCAGGGTACATCCTAAATGCAATTCTTTGTAGGATGCAGAAGATTTGACACACAGAAGAGAAAGCCAGGTAGAGATCAGAGTGACGTAGCTAGAAGCCAAGGAATGCTGGCAGCCGTCAAATGCTAGAAGGAACAAATTCTCCCCTAGAGCCTCCAGAGGGACCACGGCCCTTCCAGCAACTTGATTTGGGGCTCTGAGCCTCCAGAACTCTGAAATGATAAATTAAGCCACAAGGTTTATGATAATTTGGTACAGCAGCCATAGGAAAATGATACAGTAGCCAAAGATGGAGCATTTTGAGCATCAAAATAATAATTGCAGTGAATCCCAGAATATAAATTACATTTTTAAACAATTCATGAGTTCAAAATGATACTAACAACCCTTCTACACACATAAATTCATTTTAGATAACCAGTTCAATGTTCTGAAAATTGATACAGGGAAATACCTATACTTCAGTGTTAAAATACAGTTGACAAAAGTTTTGTTTTATAGAAAAATTTAAATAAAGAAGGATTTGCAGGAAGAGGACAACCCCATTTTGTAAGACACTTTGAAATAATAAAACTAAGCAATATCATGAATGGCTACTAAAATGATTAGGTAAAAAGGTTATGGGAAATTTGTAATTAGTCTGACAACCTCTGACCCCTAGTCATTCCCAACATTAAAAATAAAAGAAACAGACATATGTACCTCCTGATCAATAGGAAATGCAAAATACCAACTAAGAAATTTCTTTGACAAAAATTCAAACCTGAATCTGATCAATCATCTAGATCTAAGTACCAGTTTAAAAGAAACATTGGGGCCAGATTATTGTTAAATGTGTTAATTTGTTATGTGTAATATGTGTTAAATGATACTGCTGGGATCCTATCAGCAGAATCCAAAATATAGAGAACTGTAGAGGACAAAGACCTACCTTCTTCAGTAAGTAAACTGCCAAAAGAAAGGGTGGAGAGATGAATCTATAATTAAAAGAGATTTAAGACAGTTTTCAACCCAACTGTCCCTGATCCAAATAACCCAATTATAAAACATAATTATGGGATTGGGAGCCAAGATGGCGGCATGAGTAGAGCAGCGGAAATCTCCTCCCAAAACCACATATATCTATGAAAATATAACAAAGACAACTCTTCCTAGAATAAAGACCAGAGGACACAGGACACCATCCAGACCACATCCGCACCTGAGAGAAACCAGTGCCTTGTAAAGGGGGTAAGATACAAGCCCCGGCCCCGTGGGAGCCGAGCGCCCCTCCCCCCAGCTCCCGGCGGGAGAAGAGCAGGCAGAGCGGGAGGGAGACGGAGCCCAGGACTGCCGAACACCCAGCCCCAGCCATCCGGACCAGAGCGCATACACAGTGCGTGCCCGGGGCCCTGGATACTAGGAAAACAGGGCAGCAAGAACAGTGAGTGGGCACTGGAGGCCTGGCGCCGGAGGACATAAGAAAAGCGAGCGGCCATTTTTTTTTTTTCTGTTTTGTTTTGGCGAGCGCTTCTGGAAGTCTTAAAGGGATAGGGACCACAATACTAGGGAAACAGGGCAGCAAGACCGGTGAGCAGATGCCTGAGGCTGGCGCCGGAGAATAAAGAAAAACGAGCGGCCATTTTTTTTTTTTTTTTAAATTTAAAAATATATATATATTTTTTTGTGGTGGTTGTTTTGATTTCACAGGTGCTTTTTGGAAGTCTTAAAGGGGCAGGGCGGGTCACTTAATCCAGAGGTAGGGAATCCGGGATCTCTGGGCATCCTAACCCCTGGGCTGCAGGGAGCAGGGAGGCCCCTTACAGAGATAAATAGCCTCCCAGCCGCTCCTGCTCCAACGCGACTCCACCACTTTGGAGCAGCTGCCCGAGCCAGGCCACGCCCACAGCAACAGCGGAGATTAACTCCATAGCAGCCGGGCAGGAAGCAGAAGCCCTGTCTGCGCGCAGCTGCGCAGCACAAGCCACTAGAGGCCGCTGTTCTCCCAGGAGAGGAGGGCCACAAACCAACAAGAAAGGAAGTCCTTCCAGCCGTCACTCGTCCCAGCTCTGCAAACTATTCCTATCATCATGAAAAGGCAAAGCTACAGGCAGACAAAGATCACAGAGACAACACCAGAGAAGAAGACAGACCTAACCAGTCTTCCTGAAAAAGAATTCAAAATAAGAATCATAAACATGCTGACAGAGATGCAGAGAAATACGCAAGAGAAATGGGATGAAGTCCGGAAGGAGATCACAAATGCCAGAAAGGAGATCACAGAAATGAAACAAACTCTGGAAGGGTTTATAAGCAGAATGGATAGAATGCAAGAGGCCATTGATGGAATTGAAACCAGAGAACAGGAACACATAGAAGCTGACATAGAGAGAGATAAAAGGATCTACAGGAATGAAACAATGTTAAGAGAACTGTGTGACCAATCCAAAAGGAACAATATCTGTATTATAGGGGTCCCAGAAGAAGAAGAGAGAGGAAAAGGGATAGAAAGTGTCTTTGAAGAAATAATTGCTGAACACTTCCCCAAACTGGGGGAGGAAATAACCGAACAGACCACGGAAATACACAGAACCCCCAACAGAAAGGATCCAAGGAGGACAACACCAAGACACATAATAATTAAAATGGCAAAGATTAAGGACAAGGAAAGAGTTTTAAAGGCAGCTAGAGAGAAAAAGGTCACCTACAAAGGAAAACCCATCAGGCTAACATCAGACTTCTCGACAGAAACCCTACAAGCCAGAAGAGAATGGCATGATATATTAAATGCAATGAAACAGAAGGGCCTTGAACCAAGGATACTGTATCCAGCACGACTATCATTCAAATATGATGGTGGGATTAAACAATTCCCAGACAAACAAAAGTTGAGGGAATTTGCTTCCCACAAACCACCTCTACAGGACATCTTACAGGGACTGCTCTAGATGGGAGCACTCCTAGAAAGAGCACAGAACAAAACACCCAACATATGAAGAATCGAGGAGGAGGAATAAGAAGGGAGAGAGGAAAAGAATCTCCAGACAGTGTATATAACAGCTCAATAAGCGAGCTAAGTTAGGCAGTAAGATACTAAAGAGGCTAACCTTGAACCTTTGGTAACCACAAATTTAAAGCCTGCAATGGCAATAAGTACATATCTTTCAATAGTCACGCTAAATGTTAATGTACTGAATGCACCAATCAAAAGACACAGAGTAATAGAATCAATAAAAAAGCAAGACCCATCTATATGCTGCTTACAAGAGACTCACCTCAAACCCAAAGACGTGTACAGACTAAAAGTCAAGGGATGGAAAAACATATTTCAGGCAAACAACAGCGAGAAGAAAGCAGGGGTTGCAGTACTAATATCAGACAAAATAGACTTCAAAACAAAGAAAGTAGCAAGAGATAAAGAAGGACACTACATAATGATAAAGGGCTCAGTCCAACAAGAGGATATAACCATTATAAATATATATGCACCCAACACAGGAGCACCAGCATATGTGAAACAAATACTAACAGAACTAAAGGGGGAAATAGACTGCAATGCATTCATTCTAGGAGACTTCAACACACCACTCACCCCAAAGGATAGATCCATCGGACAGAAAATAAGTAAGGACACGGAAGCACTGAACAACACAGTAGAGCAGATGGACCTAATAGACATCTACAGAACTCTACATCCAAAAGCAACAGAATATACATTCTTCTCAAGTGCACATGGAACATTCTCCAGAATAGACCACATACTAGGCCACAAAAAGAACCTCCGTAAATTCCAAAAGATTGAAATCCTACCAACCAACTTTTCAGACCACAAAGGCATAAAACTAGAAATAAACTGTACAAAGAAAGCAAAAAGGCTCACAAACACAGGGAGGCTTAACAACACGTTCCTAAATAATCAAGGGATCAATGACCAAATCAAAATGGAGATCCAGCAATATATGGAAACAAATGACAACACAACACTAAGCCCCAATTTCTGTGGGACACAGCAAAAGCAGTCTTAAGAGGAAAATATATAGCAATCCAAGCATATTTTAAAAAGGAAGAACAATCCCAAATGAATGGTCTAATGTCACAATTATCGAAATTGGAAAAAGAAGAACAGATGAGGCCTAAGGTCAGCAGAAGGAGGGACATAATAAAGATCAGAGAAGAAATAAATAAAATTGAGAAGAATAAAACAATAGCAAAAATCAATGAAACCAAGAGGTGGTTCTTCAAGAAAATAAACAAAATAGATAAGCCTCTAGCCAGACTTATTAAGAGGAAAAGAGAGTCAACACAAATCAACAGTATCAGAAACGAGAAAGGAAAAATCACGACAGACCCCACAGAAATACAAAGAATTATCAGAGAATACTATGAAAACCTATACACTAACAAGCTGGGAAACCTAGGAGAAATGGACAACTTCCTAGAAAAATACAACCTTCCAAGACTGACCCAGAAAGAAACAGAAAATCTAAACAGACCAATTAGCAGCAACGAAATTGAAGCGGTAATCAAAAAACTACCAAAGAACAAAACCCCCGGGCCAGATGGATTTACCTCGGAATTTTATCAGACATACAGGGAAGACATAATACCCATTCTCCTTAAAGTTTTCCAAAAAATAGAGGAGGAGGGGATACTCCCAAACTCATTCTATGAAGCTAACATCACCCTAATACCAAAACCAGGCAAAGACCCCACCAAAAAAGAAAACTACAGACCAATATCCCTGATGAACGTAGATGCAAAAATACTCAACAAAATATTAGCAAACCGAATTCAAAAATACATCAAAAGGATCATACACTATGACCAAGTGGGATTCATCCCAGGGATGCAAGGATGGTACAACATTCGAAAGTTCATCAACATCATCCACCACATCAACAAAAAAAAGACAAAAACCACATGATCATCTCCATAGATGCTGAAAAAGCATTTGACAAAGTTCAACATCCATTCATGATAAAAACTCTCAGCAAAATGGGAATAGAGGGCAAGTACCTCAACATAATAAAGGCCATCTATGATAAACCTACAGCCAACATTATATTGAACAGCGAGAAGATGAAAGCATTTCCTCTGAGATCGGAACTAGACAGGGATGCCCACTCTCCCCACTGTTATTTAACATACTACTGGAGGTCCTAGCCACGGCAATCAGACAAAACAAAAACATACAAGGAATCCAGATTGGTAAAGAAGAAGTTAAACTGTCACTATTTGCAGATGACATGATACTGTACATAAAAAACCCTAAAGACTCCACCCCAAAACTACTAGAACTGATATCGGAATACAGCAAAGTTGCAGGATACAAAATCAACACACAGAAATCTGTGGCTTTCCTATATACTAACAATGAACCAACAGAAAGAGAAATCAGGAAAACAACTCCATTCACAATTGCATCCAAAAAAATAAAATACCTAGGAATAAACCTAACCAAAGAAGTGAAAGACTTATACTCTGAAAACTACAAGTCACTCTTAAGAGAAATTAAAGGGGACACTAACAGATGGAAACTCATCCCATGCTCGTGGCTAGGAAGAATTAATATCGTCAAAATGGCCATCCTGCCCAAAGCAATATACAGATTTGATGCAATCCCTATGAAACTACCAGCAACATTCTTCAATGAACTGGAACAAATAATTCAAAAATTCATATGGAAACACCAAAGACCCCGAATAGCCAAAGCAATCCTGAGAAAGAAGAATAAAGTAGGGGGGATCTCACTCCCCAACTTCAAGCTCTACTATAAAGCCATAGTAATCAAGACAATTTGGTACTGGCATAAGAGCAGAGCCACAGACCAATGGAACAGACTAGAGAATCCAGACATTAACCCAGACATATATGGTCAATTAATATATGATAAAGGAGCCATGGACATACAATGGCGAAATGACAGTCTCTTCAACAGATGGTGCTGGCAAAACTGGACAGCTACATGTAGGAGAATGAAACTGGACCATTGTCTAACCCCATATACAAAAGTAAACTCAAAATGGATCAAAGACCTGAATGTAAGTCATGAAACCATTAAACTCTTGGAAGAAAACATAGGCAAAAACCTCTTAGACATAAACATGAGTGACCTCTTCTTGAACATATCTCCCCGGGCAAGGAAAACAACAGCAAAAATGAACAAGTGGGACTATATTAAGCTGAAAAGCTTCTGTACAGCAAAAGACACCATCAATAGAACAAAAAGAAACCCTACAGTATGGGAGACTATATTTGAAAATGGCACATCCAATAAAGGCTTGACGTCCAGAATATATAAAGAGCTCACATGCCTCAATAAACAAAAAACAAATAACCCAATTAAAAAATGGGCAGAGGAACTGAACAGACAGTTCTCCAAAACAGAAATACAGATGGCCAAGAGACACATGAAAAGATGCTCCACAGCGCTAATTATCAGAGAAATGCCAATTAAAACTACAATGAGGTATCACCTCACACCAGTAAGGATGGCTGCCATCCAAAAGACAAACAACAACAAATGTTGGCGAGGCTGTGGAGAAAGGGGAACCCTCCTACACTGCTGGTGGGAATGTAAGTTAGTTCAACCATTGTGGAAAGCAGTATGGAGGTACATCAAAATGCTCAAAACAGACTTACCATTTGACCCAGGAATTGCACTCCTAGGAATTTACCCTAAGAATGCAGCAGTCAAGTATGAGAAAGACCAATGCACCCCTATGTTTATCGCAGCACTATTTACAATAGCCAAGAATTGGAAGCAACCTAAATGTCCATCGATAGATGAATGGATAAAGAAGATGTGGTACATATACACAATGGAATACTACTCAGCCATAAGAAAAGGGAAAATCCTACCATTTGCAGCAACATGGATGGAGCTGGAGGGTATTATGCTCAGTGAAACAAGCCAAGCAGAGAAAGAGAAATACCAAATGATTTCACTTATCTGTGGAGTATAAGAACAAAGGAAAAACTGAAGGAACAAAACAGCAGCAGAATCACAGAACTCAAGAATGGACTAACAGGTACCAAAGGGAAAGGGACTGGGGAGGATGGGTGGGTAGGGAGGGATAAGGGGGGGGACAAGAAGCGCGGTATTAAGATTAGCATGCATGGGGGGGTGGGAGAAAGGGGAGGGCTGTACAACACAGAGAAGGCAAGTAGTGATTCTACAACATTTGCTATGCTGATGGACAGTGACTATAAAGGAGTTTATAGGGGAGACCTGGTATAGGGCAGAGGCTAGTAAACATAATATTTATCATGTAAGTGTAGATTAATGATACCAAAAAAAAAAAAAAGTCAGTTCCTGTGTGGAGACCTCCAATGAGTCCTACACAAGGGTATAAAGGGCATATAAAAGTGTAGGCAAAGGGTCTGTTTGTGTTTATACAGAGGATCAAAGCCTAATTGGGCTACCCCGAAAATGAACTAAGATACGATATGAAAAAGAACTTCCAACATCAGCACTGTCTGGAAGACTCATGCCAGAAGATGATCATCAAAAAACCCCAACAAAGATCCACGCACTACTACAGCTGTAGACGCACTCATCTCACCAGTTTCTGGACTTGCCATGGGAATGAGGAAGGAGCTATCTAAGCTGGCCTGTGCATACAGTAAAACAACAAACTTGACTGGATCTATACTGTTGGAACTCAAGGAAGAATTAGGAGAAGTGCAAATTGTAGCGCTCCAAAATCTTACAACTACAGACTATTTACTGTTAAAAGAACATATGGGATGTGAACAGTCCCCAGGAATGGGTTGTTTTAATTTGTCTGATTTCTCTCAGACTGTTCAAGTTCAGTTGGACAATATCCACCATATCATAGATAAGTTTTCACAAATGCCTAAGGTGCCTAACTGATTTTCTTGGTTTCACTGGAGATGGCTGGTAATTACAGGTATGCTTTGGTTATGTAACTATACTCCTATTATGTTAATGTGTGTGCGCAATTTAATTAGTAGTTTAAAACCTATACATGCTGAAGTTACTCTACAAGAAGATATGTCAAAGAAATAATCAATCTTCCCATGTTTTCTTCCGCCTGCTACTTCTATAGCTTTTCTTCTTCCTTCCTAATTACAACCCTTAAATAGAATTCGTGCCTCATATCAAATTTACCGAGTATCATAATTCTTCCAAGTGGTAAAGATACCTCAAGACAAATGCTGGGCATAGAAGCCACAGGGCATAAATATGCAAAGATGTAAAAAGCTAACCTTTTCAAACAATAAGGCTTCTCTCTCACTTACCAACTTTACATTTCCCTGTATGGCCCCAGAAGATGACTGGTTAGCCAGAGACGGGTAAGATTCCTCAAGGGAGGAACAACCTAAGACAGGCACAGTCGCAGAGGGGTCATCAGGTGAGAAATTGGGGATCAACAGAGGTGAGACTTAGAACCTCACCCCCCCGTTCTGAGAGAAATCTTCTGCATATGTGGATGTTTTATTGCCCTTGTCTAGCTTGGATTAACACATAGTCTACAGGCACACACCTGATCATCTACATTTGCTCTCTTACAACACTAAACTCTGTTTTCTACCTCTATCTTGTATCTACCTACCACTTCAGCATTTTATTAAAAATAATAATAATAGAGAGAAATGTGGTATCCACATATAAATCAAGTATAAAAATCAAATGAGTATTCATATTTGAACTGACTGTTTATAGTTCATAATGCATGAGCAAAACCAAAAGTTTCTGTGATGACTGCCCTTGTACTGTTCACCATGTAACTTATTCACTATGTAAGAATTTGTTCTCCATGTAAGAACTTGTTCGTTATGCTTCAGAAGATTGGAGACTGATAAAAATTAGGCTTGGGGGGTGGATTAATGATTGTGCATTGAGCATTGACTCCCCTATACAGAATTTTATTGTTGTTAACAACCATTTGATCAATAATTATGAGAGATGCCCTCACAACAACAACAACAACAAAAAAAAACATAATCATGACGCAGGAGGGAAATTAAAAACTGATTTGGTATTTGCTTAAGGGATTATTGTTACCATTTTAGATAGGATATAGTTGGTTGTATTTAAAAAACAATATATATTAGCCATCTTATTTGAGAGATACATACTAAAAAATAAAGAATAAAATAATTAGGATTTATGAAATGAAATGTTAAATATAACTGGGATTTATTTCAAAGTAGCTCAGTTGGAGTTGGAAAATTAGTTAAGAGTGTACATTAAACAGGATTGCCCAAATCAGTCATTTTTGAAGCTGGATGATGGGTATATTGGAAAACCATTATGCCATTCTTTCTCTAATGTTTGAAGATTTCCTTATTAAAGGTTTCTTTTAAAAATATCCTACAGATCCTCACTAATTACAGATGAAGTCTGAACTCCTTGACAAAAGCAGAACACCAAATTTCATGCAGTCTGACCTTCTTCCAGGCTCATCCTCACCTCATTCCCAGCTACCTCTTAGCTAGGAGGAGCTACCTTCTGTTCCCTGAAATATACCCCACACTTTCATAAATTTGGCAATCCTATTTGTCTGCTTGGAAACCCCTCTTTATCACTTTCATTATTTGGTGAACTCCATGGCCCAGTTTAATTGTCACTTTTTGTCAATCTTTAATACACTCCTTGAAATAGAACTAATCTGTCACTTCAAAGCAACCCCACACGTCGTGGACGTGACACTACACTAGGTTCCTTATATCATCTCTGCATCATTCCCTCTCCTCCCCCCTTATCCAGATTAAATTCCAGGGCCCATCGTTATGATCGCTCCCTTGCACATGACTACAACTCCTTTGCTCTGCTCTCATACTGGCTTGGACGAATCACAAACCCGAGTGAATCCTACTCTGTGCCCACACCCCTGCAGCTGAATGTGGATGAGCGGCTGATTTCTTTTTAAACTCACTTTCTCTAATATCAATAGATCCTTAATGCTGCCTGGCATCGTTTTTTTTTCCTCTTGGTCTGACTTCTTTTCCAGTTACCAATCTGCAGCAATTATTTTTCCTTTCTCCTCTTCCCAAACCTCCAGTGCCTCCTCCTGCTTCATCTCATAGAGTCCTCTTGCTCTTTATTTCACTGAACAAAATCAAGGTGATCCCAACAGAACTTCCAAGATATCCAAGTGGATAATAAGTATATGAAAAGCTACTTAACAATCACTAATCTTCAGGGAAATGCAGATTAAAACCACAATCTGAGAACCACCACCAACCAGAATGGTCAAAATGACAGACAGACAACAGAAATGCAGGCGTGCCTCAGGAGAGTATAGGTCTGGTTCCAGACAACCACAAAGTGAATATCACAGTAAAGTGAGTCAAGTTTTTTGGATTCCTAGGGCATATAAAAATTACGTTTGCACTATAATTATACTGTAGTCTATTAAGTGTGCAATAGCTTTATGTCTAAAAAACAACATGCATTCCTTAATTAAAATTTTTAAAAAGTTTTTTTCTAATTCTTTCAAGTAGAATGGCAAGAACTTAAAATAAGACAACAATTAAGTTTAACCACAATGATTGACTTTTCCTTTCAACAATTTCGCTCTTGCAGGTAATACTGTTTGATAGCATTTTACCCACAGTAAAACTTCCTTCAAAATTGTAGTCCATCCTTTCAAACCTTGGCTGCCTGCTGTGTCAACTGAGTATATGTAATATTCTAACGCATCTGTTGTCATTTCAACAATCTTCACAGCATCTTCACCAGGAGTACATATCATCTCAAGAAATTACTGATCACCAGAACAAATAATGAGAAGGTTTAAGATATGGCAAGAATTGGGAGATGGGAAAAAAAGATGACAGGTAGGAAGGCAAGGCAAAAACCTCCCAAAATCACATAGATCATAACAATACAGCAAACACAACTAGGCCTGAAGTTAACCTAAAGATGGCAGAACTGACCACCTACATCTGGGGAAGAAGAGAAGACCCTACAAAAAAGAGTAAAGCAGCAAACATATGATCTGGGGGGACCCAAGCCCTCCATCCACCCCGGCCCACAGGCAGGAGGAAGAGGAATAGAGTAGACAGGGAGTAGGACTTCTGAACACCTGGCCCTGGAGATCTGCTCCAGGAACATAAGCCCACATTGCACGGTGCCCTGGTGATTGGTGGGGCTGGACAACAGACACACGCAGAACCCTTAGGGAGACTGAGGTCCCAGGCACCTGTGAAGAACAGGCATGCTCAACTGGCCCCCGAGAAAGAAAGCAGAGCAGGCAGTTTTAAAGACTTCCTAGCAGTGAGAGGGGGGCCAGAGAGGCAAGGATTGCACAGAGCTCTCTGTTTAGGAGAAAGTCAGGTGGACAATACCTCCCCAGCCTGCCTTCAGCTCAACAAGTTGGGAGCCCTCAGGAGATTCAGATGCTCCATTCCCCTCACTGACAACACAGCCCAGAGACTCCTCTCAGTGGCACAGGGCCTGCCAGCCAACAGTAAAATCAGACTTAATTCCCAGGTAGGCAGGGGGAGAGCAGCCAGCCTGCTCAGCCCTAGTTTGCACCAGCCAGGCAGCTGCATGCAAGCCAGCTCTGGGAGTTCTTTCCTCCTGATAGTCACCTGCCATGTTTGCCAGTGCCTCCATCATTGCAGGAGGCCAGACGGAGGGCAGCTCTGCCCACAGCAGCTCCAGAAAGTATTCTCCCTGCTCCTATGATCAGCTGACAGCCCACACAACTCACCTGAAATCAGAACACTACGAGCAGGGCAGACAGGTGCCACACCCACTGCATGCCAACAGCTGAGGCTCTGGCACAGAAAACTGAGCTTCTGGGGACTAGAGGACTCCTCCTACAAAAGTCTATTATCCCATAAGAAACACTTTAAAAAATGAAGAAACAGAGGAATTTGGTCCAAACAAAAATTCAAGAAAAAACATCATAAAGAGAGCTTAGTGAAACTGAAATCACAAATCATCTTGATAAAGATTTCAAAAAAAAGTTATAAACATGCTCACGATTTACAGAAAAGTATTCAAGATCTCGGGGAGGATTCAACAATGAGAGAGACATCCTCAAAAAAAGTCACTCGGGAGCTGAAGAATACAGTATCTGAAATGATTAGATGAGGTAAAGGAGACAGTAAATGAAACAGAAATTAGAGAACAGGAAAACAAAGATGCTGAGGAACAGAGAGAAAAAAGGGATCTCTAGGAATGAAAGAATAATAAGAGAGCTGTGTGACCAATCCAAACAGAACAATATTCACATTATAAGGGTACCAGAAGAAAAAGGAGGGAGAGACAAAGGGATAGGAAGTCTTTTTGAGGAAATAACTGTTGAAAACTTCTCCAATCTGGGGAAGGAAATAGACACTCAGATCATGGAAACACAAAAGAACCCTAGGAAGACAACACCAAGACATATAATAATCAAAATGGCAAAGATCAAGGACCAGGAGAGAGTACTGAAAGCAGCCAAAGAGAGAAAATAGATCATTTATAAAGTAAAGCCCACCAGGCTTTACTTCTCAGACTTCTTACTTCTCTGTAGAAAACTTATGGGCCAGAAGGGAGTGGTAGGATACATTTAATGTAATGAAACAGAAAGGCCTCCAGCCAAGAATACTGTACCTGTCAAGATTATCATTTAAATTTGAACCAGGGATTAAACAATTGCCAGATAAGCAAAAGTTGAGAGAATTCACCACCACCAAACCATTTCTGCAAGAACTCTTAAAGGAACTGCTCTAGATGGAAATGCTCCTAAGGCACCAGAGAAAATAAACCCACAGTAAAGGTAGTAGACAAATTAATTACTAAGCAAATGAAAATTAAATCAACCACTCACAAAGTTAGTCAAGGGATACACAAAGAGTACAGAATATGATATCTAATATATAAAGAGTGGTGGAGGAAGAAGAAGAAGAAGAAGAAGAAGGGGAGGGGGAAAAAAAGACTCTTTAGATTGTGTCTGAAATACAGTAATAAGCAATTTAAGATAGACTGTTGGATAGTAAGAAAGCTGTCTGTGAACTTTTGGTAACCATAAATCTAAATCCTACAATGGCAATAAGTACATATTAATTGATAATTACCCTGATGTAAATGCACCAATCAAAAGACATAGAGTTACAGAATGGATAAAAAACAAGACCCATTTAAATGCTGCCTACAAGAGACTCACTTCAAACCCAAAGACATACACAGACTAAAAGCGAAGGGATGGAAAAAGATATTTCATGCAACAGGGAGAAAAAAGCAGATGTAGCAGTACTTGTATCAGACAAAATAGACTTCAAAACAAAAAAAGTAACGAGACAAAGAAAGACATTATATCATGATAAAGGGGTCAGTCCAACAAGAGGATATAACCATTATAAACATCTGTGCAACCAACATACAAGCACCTAAATATGTGAAACATATACTAACAGAATTAAAGGGGGAACTAGAATGCCAGGTATTCATTTTAGGAGACTTCATCACACCACTCACACCAAAAGACAGATCAACCAGACAGAAAATAAGGAGACACTGAACAATACATTAAACAGATAGACCTAACAGACATTTACATTTACAGAACATTCCACCCAAAAGCAGCAGGATAAACATTCTTCTCAAGTGTACATGGAACATTTTCCAGAATAGATCACATACTAGGCCACAAAAAAGGGAGCCTCAATAAATTCAAAAAGATTGAAATTGTGCCAACCAGCTTCTCAGACCACAAGGTATGAAATTAGAAATAAATTATGCAAAGGAAACAAAAAGCCCTCAAACCCATGGAGGCTTCATAACATGCTCCTAAATAATCAATGGATCAGTGACCAAATAAAAACAGATCAAGCAATATATGGAGTCAAATGAAAACAACAACTCAATGGTCCAAAGCCTGTGGGATGCAGCAGAGGCAGTTCTAAAAGGAAAGTACATAGCAATACAGGCTTACCTCAGGAAACGAGAACAATCCCAAATGAACAGTCTAAACTCACAATTAATGAAACTAGAAAAAGAACAAATGAGGCTCAAAGTCAGTAGAAGGACGGACATAATAAAGATCAGAGCAGAAATAAATAAATTTTAGAGGAACAAAACAATAGAAAAAATCAATAAGACCAGGAACTGGTTCTTTGAGAAAATAAACAAAATAAACCCCTAGCCATATTATCAAGAAAAAAGAGTGTACACACATAAAAAGAATCAGATATGAAAAAGGAAAAATCACAACAGACACCACAGAAATAAAAAGAATTATTAGATAATACTATGAAAAATTATGCTAACAAATTGGACAACCTAAAAGAAATGGAGAACTTTCTAGAAAAATATAGCCTTCCAAGACTGATCCAGGAAGAAATAGAAAATCTGAACAGACCAATTACCAGCCATGAAATCAAACTGGTAATCAAAAAGCTACCTAAGAACAAAACGCCTGGACCAGAGCTGAATTTTATCAAACATTTAAAGAAAAGTTAATATCCATCCTCCTTAAAATATTCCAAAAAGGAAGGAATACTTCCAAACTCATTCTATGAATCCAGCATCACTCTAATACAAAAATCAGGCAAAGATGCCACAAAAAAAGTAAATTACAGGCCAATATCCCTGATAAACATACATACAAAAATACTCAACAAAATACTAGCAAACTGAATTAAAAAATACATCAAAAAGATCATCCATCATGACCAAGTGGGATACATTCCAGGGATGCAAAGATGGTACAATATTTTAAAAATCAATCAATATCATACACCACATCAACAAAAAGAAGGACAAAAGCCACATGATCATCTCCATAGATGCTGAAAAAGCATTCGACAAAATTCAACATCCATTCATGATAAAAACTCTAACAAAATGGGTATAGAGGGCAAGTACCTTGACATAATAAAGGCCATATATGACAAACCCACAGCCAAAATCATACTTAACAGCGATAAGCTGAAAGCTTTCCCTTTAAGATTGGGAACAAGACAAGGATGCCCACTCTCCCCACTTTTATTCAATATAGTACTGGAGGTCTTAGCCACGGCAATCAGACAACACAAAGAAATAAAAGGCATCCAAACTGGTAAGGAAGAAGTTAAATTGTCACTATTTTCAGATGACATATTATACATTGAAAACCCTAAAGACCCCACCAAAAAACTATTAAAATAACTGAATTGAGTAAAGTTGCAGGATACAAAATTAATACACAAAAATCTGTTGCATTCCTATATACTAACAATGAACTAGCAGAAAGAGAAATTAGGAAAACAACTCCATTCACAACTGTATTAAAAAGAACAAAATACTGAGGAATAAACCTAACCAAGGAGGTGAAAGACCTATACTCTGAAAACTACAAGACACTCATTAGAGAAATTAAAGAAGATACCAATAAATGGAAACACATCCCATGCTCATGGATAGGAAGAATTAATATTCTCAAAATGGCCATCATGGCTAAAGCAATCTACAGATTCAATACAATCCCCATGAAAACACCAACAGCATTCTTCAATGAACTAGAACAAATAGTTCTAAAATTCATATGGAACCACAAAAGACCCTGAATAGCCAAAGCAATCCTGAAAAGGAAGTACAAAGCTGAGAGGATTATGCTCCCTAACTTCAAGCTCTACTACAAAGCCACAGTAATCAAAACAAGTTGGTACTGGAATAAGAACAGACCCATAGATACACTGGAACAGAATAGAGAGCCCAGATATAAACCCACACACATAGGGTCAATTAATATATGATAAAGGAGTCATGAATATACAGTGGGGAAAAGACAGTCTCTTCAACACCTGGTGTTGGCAAAACTGAACAACTATATGTAAGAGAATGAAACTGGATCATTGTCTAACTCCATATCAGAAAAGCAAACTCAAAATGGATCAAAGACCTGAATGTAGGTCATGAAACCATAAAACTCTTAGAAGAAAACATAAGCAAAAATCTCTTGAATATAAACATGAGCACCTTTTTCCTGAAAACATCTCTTTGGGAAAGTGGAACAAAAGCAAAAATGAACAAGTGAAACTACATCAAACTAAAAAGCTTCTGTACAGCAAAGGACACCATCAGCAGACAAAAAGGCATCCTATAATATTGGAGAATATATTTATGAATGACTTATCTGATAAAGAGTTAAAATCCACAATATAAAGAACTCACATGCCTCACCACCCAAAAATACAATAATCTGACTTAAAAATGGGTGGAGGATCTGAACAGACAGTTCTCCAAAGAAGAAATTCAGATGGCCAACAGGCACATGAAAAGATGCTCCACATCACTAATCGTCAGGGAAATGCAAATTAAAACCACAATGAGTTATCACCTCACACCACTTAGGATGGCCAACATTGAAAAGACAAGAAACAAATTCTGGCAAGGATGCAGAGAAAGGGGAACCCTCCTACACAGCAGTCCTCCTCACAATCACAATATAGGCAGGTCACAGGGAAGGCAGTGCAGCACAGAGAAGACTAGTGATGACTCTATAGCATCTTACTACACTAATAGACAGAGACTGTATTAGGGGTGGGGGTGGGGGTGAGGAGTTAATTTGGGTGAATGGTGAAACCACAATGTTGTTCATGTGAAACCTTCATAAGATTGTATATCAATGATACTTTAATAAAGAAAAATATTGCAAGAATTACCAACATGTGATACAGAGACATGAAGTGAGCAAATGCTGTTGGAAAAATGGTACCAATAGACTTGCTTATTGCAAGATTGTCACAAACCTTCAATTTGTAAAAAAATGCAGTATCTGCAAAGCACAACAAGATGAAGTATACCTGTATTAGGAAGGAAGCAAATGGAACTCTTACACTTTGCTAATGGCAGTTAAATTGGTATATTTTAAAACTACACGACAATATTCACTAATGGTGAAAACAGGTACACCTTATGGCCCAGCAAGGTCACTCCTGAACCCAACTGAAGTGTATATATATATATACACATATGTTCCCTATAACATAGGTTCAAGAAGGTTCACAGGAGCACAAGTCATAATAGACAAAAGCTAGAAACAACTCAAATGTCCATTAACAATCAAGTGGATAAACAATGGTACATTCACACAGTGGAGCATTACACAGCTGTGAGAATCATTGAACTGCTACCGATGACAACAGAGATGAAACTGAATGTCGAGTTGAAGAATCCGTAAACAAAAGGGAACGTGGTGCTTACAAAAAAAAAATGAATAGTATCAGGACAGCAGTTATCCGTGCAGCAGCTTGGGACATAATTGGAAAGGGATACAGGGGCACCCTGGGTGGCTGGTAATGTTCAATTTCTTGATCTGAGTTCTAGTTACACAGGTGTTTTCATTTCGTGAACATGACAGAGGTATATATTTGGGATTTTTTCCTTTTCTATATAAATCTCTGATGAAATGTTAATTTAAAAAGAGAAAGAAAAGAACTCCACCAACTCCTCTGTTGACCCATCTATGTACATTGCACCCATCCACCCTGCCTCACTCCTGTTACTGTTGGTAAACTGTTCATGCTTCCCTCAAACACAGGCCCTTTCTCCTGTGTACTGCATAATTATCTCTCTTCTTCACAAGGTTGTCACCCTAGCATGTCTGCCGTCTCATTCCTACATCTTTTCTTCTTGACTAGATCTCTCCCGTCAACCCACAAACATGCTATCATTTTTCTAATTTTTAAGACAACCTTCTCCTAACCTTCAGTTACTGTAGTTTTTCTTCTCTGGGCTTAAAGCAAAATGCAAAAGATTATACTTGCTAAATCCAGATTCGTGCTAATATTGTTTGACCCCGCCTCTGGTCATGTTATCTCACTTCCACACTTCACAAAAACTGATCTTCTTACCACATGACCTCCCTGCAAATCCAGCCGTCATTCTTCAACCTCATCTTCTGTGATTTTCAGTAGCTTTCGGTGTCATCATCAACTCCCTCTTTCCTGAATTACCTTCTCCTCTAGGCTTCCTCTCTTCCACAGATTTCCAGTCTTGGTTAATGCTAACCCTACCCTTCTAACTGATTATCAGGACAAAACATTTGGTGTCAGTCTTAACTCCGCCAAGTCTCTCAAAAACAAACTCAATCTGTCAACAAATCCTCACACTGAACCTTCAAAACACTTTCACAATCTGACCACTGTCACCATTTCTCCTGCTGCTGCTCTCGTCTAAGTCCCCAGTGCTAATGCCAGGGCCTCCTAACTGGCCTCCGTGTTCCCACCCTCACCTCCCAACCAGCCTGTTCTCAACGCAGCATTATAGTGTTAATCAGATCAGTCCTCTGCTCAAAACTTTCTGGTGGCATCCTATTTCACTCAGGGAAGACTAAGACCCTGTAATGGGTTACAAGGACTCCCCTCCCCAGTGCCCATCTTCCCTCCTTTGTTCCATTTACACTAGCTTCCTTGCTCCTACCTGTTCTCAAACATGGTAGGTGTGGTCCTGCTTCAGGGCCTTAAGTTTTTCCTCTTGACCTAGAATGCTCTTGCCCCATTTATTTCCCTGGATCATTCCTTAAAATTTAGAATTTTAACTATCCTCCCTCCCCACCCTGCTTTCCTAAGGTCTCTGTTGCTTCCTTCAGTTTCTCTGTTTCTAATACACGTGTTTATTATCTATTTATAGTCAGTTTCCTGCTAGCAGGTGAACGTGAGCATGGGAATTTTTGTCTGTTTTGTTGATTGCTATTTCCCTAGTGTCGAGATCAATGCCTAGAAAATAGTAAGAGCTTAGTCAATAGTTGTAGAATGAATGAGTTATTTTCATTGCTGTCATGCACTCAGGCCTTATAGAGACAGGAACCATATCTTAATCGTATTTGTAATAAAGCACTGACTAAATAGAAGAACAGACCTTTCCATTCAGTTAAGGAACTCAAGGCAATGTCTTTAATTTTCTTTCCCTTTTTAATCCAAATGCTTGATCTCCCCAGATGAATTATGTCATCTGTTCCCGAACAGGTTATCAACTACCATTTCTTTCTTTCTTAAAAAATTTTCAATCAAGAGTAAGAGTACACTAGGCAGAGTATGCAACAAAAATTTCATTATTAAAACTTACCAATGCAGGTATTTGGCTATGTGAATGGAAGGGTCATTCTCTGTGACACACACAGTCATCCCCCCACGAGGAAATGCATAAGCTACAGAACCATAAATAGTGACCTTTCCATTCACATAGTCACGTACTTGACCATGAAGCCAAATACCAATGTTTAGCAATAGTCCACAAATCAAAAGAGGAAATTCAAACTGTGAGAGGTAATATGAACATAGTTACTCAATTCATTTATAAGATTTTTTTCTGTCCAGACAAAGGTTAAAGAAACAGGTATTATTCAGAGGGAAGGAAAAATCTATATTGGTTTAATTGTATGATTTCTAAAATATACTCAACAAATAAGGAAGAAATTGGACCCTTCTGTTATGAAGAGCTTATATTATTACATAAACAGCACTTCCTTTTCACCTGAATCTATTTCTAGATAATATTTCAATGCTTGGTAAATTTCAGCAACCTGTTCCCCCAAAAGGACAAGTTCTCATTTTAATATTTTTAGTTTAATTATGTAAAAATTATAATGTATTTCACATGAAAACTAACAGAAGAAGTTGACTATGAGTCCAAATTCTGAGTTTTTTCTCAGAACACTTGCAGTCAGGGAAGCTTCTCTGCCCACCTCCAACAGCCACTGTGTGCCCCTGTCCCCACCCTCTCAGGAGCAGGACCAAGGACAGTCCCAAAGGCCAGCAGACAGAGAGATCCGTGACCACCACTGCGAGGAACAGGCCTTACAGGGCTCCCCTGCTGAGCACATGACTCCATCAACCATCTCCTCGGAGGGCCAGGAGCCAGGTGGAGAGAGCTCACTATTTACAGAGCAGGGCAAGTGGTGGAGGCACTGCCCATATCCTGAAGGAGTGCAGTCTTACAACAAGCAATCAGGGACTTACAAATAGAAAATTCTCTGTGTCAGACACAGTGACAACTATGTCAGAATACACAGGCGGCAGGGAAAGCTGATGTGAGGGACAACTTGGCTAACTGAATCACAGTCAGAAATGCAGAAACATCTCAATGACATCAGGATGTAGTGATGGGAACATCACTCATATGCGTGCGGAGAATGACTGAACTATACAAGATACTCCTATCTTGTTTACATACCTTGCCCATCACAGATGATCATGACTGATAGCCAGTTACTTTCCAGCTGTCTGACAATTATTTCTAGAACTTCAGAAAGGAACCTTTTTCACTGGCTAATATTTGTTGAGGGGTGGGGAGAACACACACACAAACTCACAACTGTCCCTCCATGAGGAGATGTATAGGCCACAGAACCACAAATAAATGACCCTTCCATTCACATACTTCAAAAAGAGTTTTGACCCAAGAGTCATAACTGTGGGATAAACAGACTTCCTGGTTGAGCTAGACAGTCCTAGTTTATTCCTGTTTCCCAACATAATTATTAACAGCACAGCACTCACCTACACTACAATGTGTTTCAGTTTCAACAAATTATATGGTAACCTTACCTAAATGGCTATTATCTTGGTTACAGAACATTAAACTTCAACTATGAAGCTGGCAAAATAGTGCTATAATTTTCCCATAAGGATATGGGTGGTCAAATTGGCTAAATCACCCTGCTTTGTCCCTTACAGAAAAGTACTGAATCTGGCAATGTAAACAAAATGAGGAGGGTTTTCACTAACGAAAGAGGCAGCTCTGTTCTATATTCTTTTGAATTTCTTATTTATACAGGCTGCCATGATCATTTTGGAATAATGGAGATTCTTTTCCCAGCCACCAGGGATTTTACACGTCACCAGCAGTTAGGAGAAAAAGTCTCACACTTCTATATCTAGACAAAAAGTAGAGGTGTGGCTCTGAGTCAGTAGTATTTATTAAGTTAATAGTACAACAGAGAAGGCTCTCTTTCCCCACTACCAAGCCTAAAATTATTAAGAAAAGCATTTACGGAAAAGCTGATACCAAGCATTCAACTGAGATCCAGGTTCTCCTGCCACACTTCCCTCCCCTACTCTCCCCAATAACTGGTTCTTGTTTTTACTCCAGGAGAAAGTCAGTGGAGGAGCTCTTGGAGTGGAGTAAGAGAACAGTCCGTGTTCACCCAGGGCAGCAGGCCTACTTACCCCACTCTTACTGGCAGCCCCCTTACCCTGAGGCCGCCATGGATTGCAGAGCCCTGGTCTCCCACCCCACACCACCCCAGCGCATCTTGGACATGTTGCTTTGCACATTTCCTGCTCCACAGGTAGCAATTCTGTCACAGTGCATCTCAGAGTTCTGTCCCATAGACAGCCTTATAACGTAAGTGCTCTTCTAAACACTGAAGAACATTATCATCCACCTTTGGGTCAAACTTGTTGGCCAACAGGTGATGGTTCTGAAGAATCCAGCTCAGGTCCCCAACCCCATAAATACAGACAGATCGCTGGTGGATTCCAGAGCAAGGTGCATAAGGTGCCCCCATACTGAGATCTCCCTCGTGGCCCTGCCACTTGACCAGCCTGGCAATGGCAGCCATGTCTGAGATGTGAAACTTGGGGTGGTAGGGAACAGAGCCAGGCATCCACGGAACACGCTGGAGGGTGGCCCAGAGGTGTTCATCAGGGCTATAGGTGTCTTTTACCCATTCAATCAGCCTTTGGGATTTGGGATTCTCTAAGACATGTTGGACAAAGCCTCGAGAAGCCACAATATAAGCATTCCCTGTAAACATAGGTAAATTATCAGGGGGAGGGTCCTTCATCTTGCTGGTTTTGGACAATGTGTCTGTCACCTCATAATGATATTTCCAGCGAGATTTTTTGTACTCAGTAGGTACCTCTGACTCCATACTGTTCTTCCCATTCAACAACTTGAGGGCCAGGACCATCTCTGCATTGGTCTTTATAGGAAAGTCTGTCCCACATGTATTCAGTAAGTATTTCCATGGCACTGAGCTCTGGAGTAAGTCCTCCATACAGTTTAAGTCGGCCTGCACCCTGGACCAGGAGGCATAAATCACCCGAACCAACTTACTGGCCATGAAGACATTTGGGAAGCACGAGATAATTGCCTTGACCGCCTCTTTGAAAGTGTCTGTGGACTTCTCATCCACATGGATGCAGTATATGTTCTGGGGGGCATACACAGCTCGCAGCAGCCTTTCAAAGTTTTCAATCTTCTCGTGGACCACCATAGAGTACGCAATAGGGAAGTCTAACTCCTCTTTGCTCAGTGGGAACTGGATGAACTTCCTTTCAGCCTTAAAGCGCTCACAGTTGCTGGTCATGTTAAGATAATCTGTGTCTGTGAGAAGTTCCCGCTGCTTCTTGCTCTCCAGGTTGTCCAGAAGGGCCTGGACCACTGCTCCTCGGTCCCCTTGGATGATCCCAGAACAGTTGATGGATCTCTTTGCTGGCAGCTTCAGGGACTGGTACAAGATGTCCTGACAGCGTGGGCTTCGAAAGTCCCTGAACTCCAGATCCAGGGAACCAAAGTTACATTTTAATCTGAGAGAAAGTCTCAGAGCGACAACAGCCAGCAGCATATAGCAGCCCAGGGCCCACAGGCAATGCTGCCGGCAGAGCTTCGGCCGCCACCAAGTCATCTTCACAGACTGGGAGACCCCCTGGGGTCGGGGCACCGGGAAACAGGAAGACGGTGGAATCCTTGGACTGAACAAAACGCCTTCAATCACAAACTGACTTTGAATGTATTCACAGGAACATCAAGTTCAACTCCAAAGTGATGGCAAAATATATTTCTTCTCTAGACATATATTCTCAATCAACGCCTGCCTAGGGACTTCTTACACCTGGCTTGCTGATAGAGGTCTAGAAACTGACCCTACGAACCAGCTGACACATGCTGGGACTGGGATCTGGCTCTTATTAACAGGTGCAATCAGTAAGAGGAAGTCCCCACCTTTCACTCTTTCCTCATTCTTCCCCCCATCCCTTACCACTCTGTTTCTACTGTAGCTGTTACCTGGGGCTTAGGATTTCTGATCAGTCTGAAGGGCAATCCATGAAATTCAGAGTCTCAGTATCAGTTCCAGAAATAGAAGGACTCTTTTAAAAGAAAGTATATTTCATGCCCTTATTTGGCAATTTGTATATTAGGATGCTTTCACCACACATGATTCATTGGTTACATGTGGTATCGAGCCACTCTTAAACAATAAAGTTCTTAAAGAAGTACAAAAAATTGGATATAATCAAAAATGCATTGTAATCATTCATATAAATAACTCAGTCTACCCAAATTTAAAATATATACACAGAGACATACAGAGCTATGCATATATAAGATTTAATGAGTGCTTTCTATGGGCCAGAAATATTTCTTCACATTTCCCCATTTACCATTCACAACATACCTGAAATGTAGTGTTATTAAGCCTCTTATAGATCGGAAAACAGGCTAAATAACTTGCCAAATACCACAGGCATTATATGTTGGACTCCCCCCAACTCCCCCTTCCCTCCAGTTTTTTTTATCCACAAGCCTAAAACTTGTTCCTCCAAACCACAGCTGCCTTTTAAATATGATACAATGTACTGAGTACCATCAAACAAAACCAGATGATACAGAAAATTCCTAAAAGGACACAAAAAGTCACATCCTGCCAGCACTGACTGTGCCCCTTGATGCATCCTCTTTCCAAGCATAAGATCGTATCCTCCTTACTAATAACTGGTATGGGAATCTAAGAGGAAGAAAAAAGTTTTTTAATTCTCACCTTTAGTAGCTTCTTTCCTTACTGGGGAGGTCCGCTTGCCATTATGTATTTGTTTCCCGGAGAAGGCTGGCTGAGCTCCAGGGAAGCACCTGTGAGCACCATATCACCTTGTCTTCTCTTAACTGCTCAAATTCTATTTTCTGATATTCACAGGATGTCCAAGAAACTGCCTCAGGCTCCTCCTTAATCTCTGAAAAGAGAGAGCAACAGGTGGCTCTATCAACTGCCTGATTTCCTGCTCTCAGATAAGAGAGCAGGCTCAAACCTACCATTCAGGAGCCTATTCTCAAGCAAGCGTCATTCAGGGAGGTGAGAGAGGCAGGAAAAAAATCCTGGTAGTATCTGAGAAGACAGCAGGTATTTCAACCAGAACAATCCAGTTTGTGTCCATGCTGTGCTGCCCCAAAACCATTCATAAAAACCCATCAGTGCTCATACAAGTTGAAAGCTTTTCCCCCCCTTAACAAAGAACCAAAGAAACATACAGGTGAGCCCATATCTTCTTTTGGCCTGGAGTCCAAGGGTCACTCCTCTTTTGTTCCCTGAACATTACAAGAGCAAAACAATACTAGTAACAAAAAAAAAAAAAAAAGTCAATGGAAACCAGTTTGTTCTTCAAGTGGCAAGTGCTTGAAAAAATCCATTTGCCTGTCTTTCCACGACTTAATAATCTGTAGGTTGCAGAAACACCCACAGGGTTCCAGCTGGTAGATCTACTTCACTAACGTCTGTGAGTCTAGGGTTCTCGGCAGTCTAAGAAATGGATGTAACACAACGGGCGGCCGGACTTCGCTGAGAGCCCCAGGGTGGTTTGGCAACAGTCTGGGAATCCCTTCCCCAAAGCCGCGGGCATTGTTTGCCTCCTCCCCCAGCTCCTCCCAACCAAATGCATTAGCTTACCTGGCCAAATACTTGAAAGGGCAAATTTAATATAAAGAACTTAACGAGGTATAAAATTAAGTAAATAGCTGAATGGGGGGAGGGGGGTGGCACCCCTAGCCTGGAAGAATAAAGAAAAATATTAGGAATTAAAATTTTTTAATTTGGAAAGAGGGGTGCAGCAGGGTGAAAACTCAGACCTCTGAGATGGGGGCACTACTTAGTTGGTGCTGGGGTCTCTCAATCAGTGGAGGGCCCCCTATGCTGGAATATCTGAGGAGGCTGAGGTCTCTGCCCACCGCTACTAAAAACCGGATTCAGTGCAGCTACACAAATGAACCATCCCTGTGAGATACATGGGCGTTGACATGGTAACGCTCAAAGAGGAAGGAAGTAGACGGGAAGCAAACAGGAAGTCCTGCCTCCAGCCTCGCTGTCTCCTTTTGGCGCCCCCTGTTGGCCGAGTCCAATTGGGAGCAGCTGTCAAAGCAGCTTGCGGTTTGTCTGGTTTCCCTCATGCTGAGTATACAGGTACCCACTCTTATTTGCTAATTACATGCTAATATAACATTAACAAATTGTGGATGTATTTTACATATCAGTAATACCAAGTGGGTAGTAATTATGCACATGCCTGGGATTTGGCAGGACAAAGCTAGGTCTGAGTCTTGGCTCTCTTGCTTTCTAGGTGTGTCACCATGGGCTAATTCCTTAATCCTCTGTGCTTCAGTGACTTCCTTCTTATAATTGGAGCCAATGCTAATACCTATTTTATGGGATTGTTGTGAAGATTAAATAAGATAACACATAAGAGATGCTTGGCTTGGTACTTGGCATATGCAGCCCTTTGATGAAGGTTATTGCGAATAGGCTCCAGTGCCAGCCCACAAAGGCCTATTCACAGAATAGCTCAGGGTACAAACAGCATTCTTTAATTCTGGACCAAGCAGAAGTATTGATGCTGGAATGTGGCCTAATGGGTAGTCCAGGGAAAAGAGCTAGAATGGTTCCCCTGTTTGAGCTCTAGAAAGAGACTCATCTGTAAGTGGTCAATGCTAGCACTGCAGAGTTGAGGGATGGGCTGCAAGTGACCCCAGGCAAGTGCAGGAGAGGGAACAGAGTGGCTGGGGAGAGGCATAGAAAGATCACGAGCCAGGCAACCTGCAGAGATCACACAGGCATTCAGAAAGATGGTCGGCAGGTTCCACACCTTCACTGCATGCTGGCCTTGAGGAGAAGATGGGACACTGGCAAGAGGAAGGCAGGGCCCAGTCCCAGAGCATCTGGGAAGCAGGCAAGTTTCCAGACAGGAACCCACACCTGGGGCACGGGGCCTTCATTAGGATTTCTTATACCCCTGTGAGGCCAGATGAGCCTGAGACAAATGCATCCACGCGTCCAGAATTACATGCAGATACTCAGAAGTCACAAGCCCTGAGAATGATGAGGGCACTTACCTCTCTCAAATATTGAAAATAAAAGCAACTTTAAACCAGATAATAAGTACAAGAGAGTCCACACAGTCCTGAGCGCCCACAGTAAGTACTGCTATGGTACAGTTTCTGAAAGAGCAAACTCTTCCTGCCCAGAACCCTCAGTCCTTTTCTCCTCATCGCCAGTTTAGCCTGCTTATTGGGCAAAAAGCTTTGCCTGCATCCCTGAGTTTTAAACAACAAACTCTCGTATGTTTGTGGGAGAGGCTAGGAGTTCCAGCATGGGAAACAGAGAAATTAAGCCAGGCTCATCAGGGTAAAGCTGGAAGAATCCAGTAGAGCTTAGTGCTAACGTCAGTGCAGGTTCAGGGGACCCCACAGTCCCAACACCAGAGGAGGGTCCAGGCAGCAGCGATCCAACCATTTTAAGCTGAATTTACAAATAGGCAAATATACCCTTTTACTTATTTTATTATGTGGCGTTTACCTCTAGTGAAGTGTCACCTTTGTCCTCTCATTAGACTAGCAGCTCCTGGGAGTCCTGCTGTTTCTCTCAGTACCCAGTGCGGCAGAGATGAGCAGAATTCTAAGGCGCGCAGAGGAGATACGTTGCCTGCGGTCATGAATGGCCAGGGCAGCCCCACTGACTGACAAGAAGAGACTATGACGTAGTAGCAGGAAGTGAGAGTAGATGACCAGACTTAAGCCAAGTTAATGTGTTACTGGATGCGCTGGAGCTGGAGTTTGAAGGGACGGGCGGGACTGAGGAAGGCAGGGTGGAGGAGCTCTGAATCCCAGCCTTGTTTGATGAGCTATGTCAGTGAGCTCTGGGCAAACACAGGCCTACGACCTCTGGCCACAGAGAAGTGGTTAAAAGACCCAGTATGATCAACCTTACGTCCCATCAGGACTGAGTCAAGCTCATGCTTGGCTGCAAGATGCTGGCTGCAGGGCCCTCGTTAGCCCCTCCTGAGAGCTCCGCGGCCAATGCACCCACAGCTCCCGCTCCCCGTGGACACACTCCACAACCTGGAGTGAAAGGGAGGAGAGACTCAAGAAAGAGAGAAAAAAACACACAGAACTCAGAAGTAGTTATTCAGTAATGAGAGGGAACTTCTGAAGTAGGAAAAGAAAGGATCTTCTCAAGCAAAGTAATCCGACTTGGTCTCCTTTCCCCTCCCATTCCCAGGGCAGGTCGCTGGCTAAGCGGTAGAGAAGCCTCATTTCCTCACAGCCGCCCTCTCCCTTTGGGTGGTGCCCGGCTCTCTGCAAGGCGGGGCTGCCTGCTCCTGGGCACCACAGCCGACAGAACAGCCAGGGCACTGCTTTTACTATCCCTGCCTCATCAACCTGTCCTCAGGGTTGTGTCATGAGCTCTTGAGGGTAGGGACCATGACCGATTCAGCTTTGCCTCCTCACAGCCGCTGGCGTGACAACTTGCAGATTGTAGACTCACCACGAACGTTTCCTGAATGAACAACTACCTCAGGGCCCCCGGGAGGGCCCTGTAAGTCCTGCCGTCTTGGAACTGTGATTGATATAAATAGTTACTGGAGTTTAAGGCAGAGACTCCCTGAAGGTATACACACCAAATACAAGGCCGGAGAACTAAGATCGCTGAAATCCACACGGCATTAAAGTGATTAATTTTGCTTAACAAACTTTCCAGAAGTAACCTTCCAAAAATGAGATTTTGAGGTATGTTAACAAAGAGATTAAAGCTGCCTCCTATTATGTCATTAGGGAGTAGCTTTCTAGAAGGCACCAGTTACAAATGGTATGTAACATGGCGGTGTTTCATTCATTCACTCCGACTAACAATAGTTGATTAAGGAAGCTGTTAAGTTTAAAATGTTAGATATACAAAGTTGATTGAGACAGTCCCTACTCTCAAGGTGAGCATGGTCTCATGTGGGAGAATATTTGAAAACAGATTACAATGCTATGCATATATGCAAAAAGACATATGCTTTGGATCTAATGGAAGCCCAGAAATTGAAACAAAAAAGAAAATGGTTAGAAATGCAAGTGCAAACAAATGAGCATGGACCTTAAGGACATCTTGAAAAAGCAGAGTAAGTTTTTCTTTACCTCCTGCATTGTCTAGGGAAGGGGTCTTGGCTAGTGTCTACAGGAGCAACAGAAATATGGGTTAAAGAAAATGTCCCCTTGGGGCAGCCATTTGGAAAAAAAAAACCCTATCACATATTATAAACATAAATTTCATGTTTAAACCTAAAAAGAAAACACAGTTCTAAGATGTCCAGAAACACATAGAATATTTTTATGATACTTAGGATGGGAAGGTCTTTTTAATATCACACCAACATCAGAAAATTGTAAACAAAAAACGACAGATTTGACTATATGGAAACCATACACAAAAATACAATTGAAAGTGTGAAATGGGACTTCTGAGAAAGCTCCTGAAAAAGAAGCTAATCCTTTCTTCCCTACTGTCTTTCATTATTATAAATGCAGACGTAATGGTTGGCACTCCAGCAGCAATATAGAACCTTGAGGCAACATTGAGAATGGAAGCCCTATGTGGAAAGTAATACCGTAGAGCCATTTCACCAGTTCTGGGTTGCCTAATTCTGGGCTTCATTTGTATGAGAGAGAAGTAAATTTCTACCTTATTTAGCCACTACTTTTTCAGGGCTCTGACATAAGCAGTCATTCACAAATTTCTAACTCACATAGAAGCTGTTTCCTAATTCAGAGACATTTAAAATCATACATGAGAAAAAGGCACATGTTTCAGAGGAGTAAAAAGAAGTTATCCTGAAGCCTGTAGAGAACAGAACAGAACAGGAACTCTAATTCCCATTCTCTCTACCACCACCTCCTCCTCCAATTCCACACCACCACCATCACCTCTTGTTTCTTTTCTAAAAACACATTTCAGGGAAAAATCTGGAAGTGAATATACCAAAACATTAATTACAGTATTCTGGGTTGTGTTGTTAACTGCTGGTTTTCAGTTTCCTCTTTTTGTTTCATTGATTTTCTAATTTATCTAGAATTCATATGCATTATATATTTTTAATTTTTTTAAAGCTAATTTAGAATCATCTTAGGAAACAAAATAAGCAGTGCCCTCTTTGTAGAAATCATGTATTTTCTTTATTGCACCCTTTTGCAGGCTTGTGTGAACAGATCCAGGCTTTATTTTATTGGGGAAAAGTAGGACTCGTGTGTGTGTGTGTGTATTTATGTCCATGTCCAACTGGATACTACCAGAAAAACCATCTTATGAGTGTAAAATTGGACATTTCTATAATAAGAGCAACTTCAACAAGGTAATTCAAACACTTGCATCACCTAACACTTGCAGAATGCCACCTTACTTAGTCATGTTATCTTCTAAAGGAAAATAACCACCATGCCAACCATTATATGAAAATTCATTCAATGACAAAACAACATGGAATACAGTTTAGTTCTATATTCCTGATCTTAAAAAGCAAAACAAAAACAAAAAAACTGGTGGCTCTTCATGCTATCCTTTTTGGTAGTAAATGAGGAAAGTATCTCTAGCACCCTCTCTACACTGTCCGAGCCTATCAGGTCCCAGCAACTGTGTACACTCTGGACCCCTAGCAAGTTTCATGTGTGCAGTGTAGTCATTGCCATCTTTCAGGCATGCCTCATTGAGACATGGTGCTGGGCCCTGGCCAGGGGAAGTCTTTACCTTCCTGGGTGGGGAGCAAGAGAAGGGGAAGGGGGTGAACACAGGCCTGTAGGAACCAGAGGTGAGTCTCTGATTTTTCTCCCTCACACACACCTGTCAGGAAGGCACAGACAGACACCTGAACAGGTGGGAGGCCAAAGGGTCAGAAGCTGGGCCTCAGTGCTGTCCAGGCCTCAAATACCATAGCTCCAGGTCATCAGAGAAGAGCTCTGCCTTTGGGCTTTGTTTCCCACAGCTGCAGCCCGCATCTGGCCTTTGTACATACCTGCTTCGGGTGATTGACAGTGGATTAGGACCTCTTGTGGAGTGGTTGTGGAATTCAAGAACCTGAGTGAAAAGTCTAGCCTTTTATCCTTGGGAGGCTCCTGGGTCCTCTCCCTGCCTCTGTTATCCCATCCACAGCTTAAGCACACTTACAGGTGTGCACTGGTACCAAGAGCCGCGCAAATGCAGCCGCATAGGAGCCCCTAGTTGAGTAGAGAAGAGCTGCAAAGAAGCAGTGACAGGAAAGTGTGACAAGGACCAAGAGCATCTATAGCAAGCAGACCTCGAGTTCTGTGGGACGACATCTTTCTCTCACTCTCCTTCCTTCCTTCTTCCTTTCTTTCCTCCTTTTTTTTCTTTTTTTAAAATTTTGTAACTGGAAGGTTGTACCTCTTAATCCCCTTCACCTCTGTCTCCTGCTTTTCTTTCCACTTCTGGAAATAACCTGGCTTTCTCTCACATCTGGACTTGGACACAGGCTGTTGCTTCCACCCAGAAGGAATGTCCTCTCCTGCCTCCTCTAGGTCTTGTCTTCACTGTGACTTTCCTTTACCCTCCAGCCTGGGTTAGAGGCCCCTCTTCCCTCTCTCATTAACATCCTGAACTGTTTCCTCATCACTGTTTCCCACACTCTATTCACTGCACCATGAATCCCTTCAGTACAGGGACTACGCTTTCCTGTCCGCATTCCAACCCTAGCCCCTTGCAAACAACAATAACCAGCATATACTGAGACATTTGCATGCCAGGCACAGTTCTAAGCACCTTACGTTTAATCCTCCCAACAAATCCGGTAAGCACAGAAACACCGAGTTAACTTTCTCAAGATTATACATTGGCAACTGGCAGGGCCCAAATTTGTGGCCTGGCAGTCTGGCCCCAGTCTCAGTCCTCATCTACTCCAACTCAGCCGCCCACAGTAGGAGCACGATTCCAATGCAAGCTACAGGTACAACAGGGCAGCCTCTACCAATCCCTGTCTGGGAAGCCACCTAGGACGCCACTGCTCTCTTCCCTGGGCCTCAGTTTCTCCACGCATAAAAGGAGATAGAATAGATCAGGTATAAGGGAAGAAAGTAACTTGGCCGAGATAAGAGCTGCCTGTGATGGCTGCACACTCAGGTTCAACCTCACATTCACTGCCTCCGATGCATGACAATGTTTGTGGAAAGAGTGGGGGTGCGCATGTAGTTGGGTGGATGAACCCTGCCCAGATTTGAAGGGACAGAGGATCTCTGGATTCAAAGAGATATTAATCCAGCAACCTAGTGATTGACTCCTCCTTGTAGGAAACTTCAAGAAGAATGCATATCAATAGCAGCCAACATATATTACTTTGCAAAGAATTGAATAGTTTATCCACCCTTTTGAAACTTGCTTTTTCTCTTTACAATTTACATGAAAAATCATTCAATGATAGTACATTTTTATCAATGTAAATGAAGTTATGATGCATTTCTAATTATAAAAATTGCTGCATTAAGAAAAGTATACATAACTTCGTGCATTTATACAACCACTTTTCTAGTATAAAACTTAAAATTTTTTAAATTGGCCTCACTCAAAAGGTTCCATCCATTTACTACAAATATACCTTCCTCCCCCTTGTGCTCACCTGGTATTTTATCTTTTGTTTTTATATTTTCCACAATCAATAGATAAAAATCATATCCCACTATGGTTTTCATCCACATTTCTTTGATTATTAGTAAGCTTGAGTCTCTTTCATATATTTTGGCCACTCGCATTTCTTCTTATATTTCTTTCCTATTTATTTTTTCTATTGGACTATTAGTTTTTCTTATTAATTTGTAAGAGCTCTTTGAATTAACAGTGATTTGCCCTTCATACTGGTTTTGCGATTCTTTCATCCAGTGTGTTGTTTGACTATGTCTTACTATGTCTTGAGGGGTTAGGAGCAACACTTGATAGAAGTTTGCGATTATTTTATGGAGTCAAATTTATCTACATTTTCCTTTTGCCTTCTGGAATTCATATGAGTCTTAGAAAGCCCACTTCCACTCCACGGTTATACAAATAAATATTCACTCCTATTTTCTTTTAATAATTTTTACAGGTTTTTTTTCATTTAAAGTTTGGGTCCATTTGGAATATATTTGCACATATAGAATGAAGTAGGGAAGGCCTACACTAATACCCGTTTTGCCAACTGAAAGAAACCCAAAGAGGATTTTCACTTTTATAAAAAAAAAAAAAGCTGTTATGGTATTAATGTAGGTTTTCTGTGAAAATAGAGTGGTGTGACATGAACTTTCAGGAAACGGGGCATATTCTTTGCTTTGTGCTGCTTCTGTTTAACAAAAGAACTCAGAGTTATGTTGTTTTCAGCTAAAAGGAAACCTGTACTCTGGCGGGCTCTCAGTTCCCATTCACAAGCAAATTGAAGTGCTACTTACCATAGTCTGTGCACTCATACAAAGATGATGGCATCTAACATCAAGATGATCCAGTTGTACTTGTGGGGAAAATGTTTTTAATTAGGGAACTAACTTACTGGTTGGTTCTCTGCAGAAGAACCAAAAAAAAAAGGAGAGGTTAGAAGGTGGTGTTCATAAGAGAAGATGGAAGTGCCAGTAGGAGGCCAGAGGGCTGGAAGAAAACAGAAACAGACAGTGAAAAATCAAACAGAATTAATTATGGGAGTGTCAGGAAAAACTAGCTACACAATCAAATGAGTGGCAGAATAAGGAAGCCAGACCTTTAAAGCAGGCAAGGTACCAGTGCCAAAGGAAAGGCATCGATACAGCCATTCCGGAGGGTGTTGATTGAGGCTTGTATTAATTGGCACACTATTCTCCATGCCCACTAAGGGAAACATTTTCTACCCTGTACTTTGCAGTGGAAATGAATGGGGAACAGGATAATATCCAGGATATATGCACAAAGCCAATTTCCAGGAACTGTCCAGGGCATAACCTGATACAAACCTCTTTAAAAACATTTGTCTCCCTCACTGTGTGAATTTAATCATCCACTTGGTTTCTCTGGGCCTCAGTTTTCCTCACTGTGTCAGAACACCAACCTTAACCCAAACCCCTAACCCTAAATCGGAAAGTCCAATTATTTCAATTCAATTCAAAAATTATATAAGCCTGCTGCTTGGTATCTTTGTCCTGGAAGTATCATGTCCAGTATCATGTCCAAGCTTTGGTTCAAGAATCCTTACTAGGAGGCAGAGCTCACCAGGGATAGAAGGAAGGAACAAAAGACTAGAAGCGAGGGGCCAGCTGGGAAGATATTATAATAGTCCAAGTGGAAAAGATAGGACCCAACTAGGTCAGTGACAATGGGATAGGAAGTCAGGGCTCTGAGAGACAGGGAGAATTTTAAAGCACCACAGAGATAGATTTAAGATTTGGAAACCGAATCTGAAAGCTAGGAGCCTTCTGACCTAAAGTTCCTAACGATGACCCCAGGTCATGCCAGCCCAGAAAGGAAAAGTCAATCATATGAAGGTATAATTGTCACAGAAGTTAAAAGCATGTCTTTCCACAACACATAGTTGAACAAACTTACTCAACTCAGTAATTAAAGAGAGGAGCAGTGAGATGGAAAAGCTAGAACATCTTAGAAGATTGGCTACTTGTTGACATTTATAAAGGAATGTTAGAATAAAATTCCTGGGTTAGATACAAAGCTGGTCAATGCCCTACAAGATGACACAAAACCATAGCATTTGGATATCTCTTCTAACTGGGCCAAAGTTATTTGCACCTCTACAGAAAAAGAACTGCAAATTACCACCTTAATTAGTAGCACATAAAGTCAAACAAATATTCGTTCTTCTAAGCCAGTGATTCTCAACCAAGGACAATTTTGTCTCCCAGGGAACATTTGACATTATGTGGAGACATTTTTGGTCAAAACTCAGCAACTCAGAGAAATGGGGAGGATGAGCATCTGGCAAGTAGAGGTTAGTGATGCCACTGAACATCCTACTGTGCACAAGAAAGCTCCCCACAGCAAAGAATTATCCCATCCAAAATGTCAATAGTGTGAAGTTGAGAAGCCCCACCTAGATCATTAACTAACCCTTGGGTGGGCTTGTTAAAGAATGCCCTTGTACAGTAATGTTATTATCGCAAGGAAATACTGCAAGCCTTTTTTTTTCTTATTTCCAAGTTTTAAATAATTTTTCTTAATGTTAACTGTGAACTGTCTGCTTTCAAAGAAGTAAGCTTCTTTATACAAATAATTACCCAAGTAATTAAAAGAGGTTTTCTCTGTAACCTGAAGGACATCAGAAAAATTCAATTAAATGAACACCACTCCCTGTCATCCTGAGTGAAATAAGTCAGACAGAGACAAAGGCCATATTGATTTCATTTATATGTGGGTTTAAAAAAAAACACAAAACAGAAATAGACTCATAAATACAGAGAACAGACTGGTGGCTGCCATAGGGAAGGGGGATAAGGGAAAGGGCAAAATAGGTGAAAGGGATAAAGAGGTATAAATCTCCAATAATAAAATTAATTAGCCATAGGGATAGAAGTACAGAAGGAATAGAGCCAACAATATTGTAATAATTTGTATGATGACAGCTGGTAACTACACTTACTGTGGTGAGCATTTAGTAATGTATATAATTGTCAAATCACCAAGTTGTACACCTGAAACCAATATAATATTGCATATCAACTATACTTCCATTAAAAGACCAGGAAAAAATGTGTATGATTGCTATCACCAATTTTTCTTTAGGAATTTTGCACCAATTTATACTTCCATTAATAGCCTAGAAGAATATGCATTTTCCAGAATCCTCACCAGCACTTGGTATTATCAAAACTCTTTAGATTTTGCTAACCTGATGAGTAAAAGTATAAGTTAATATTTTTAAATTCCTCACAGAGTCTGGTAATAGTCTACATCTATCTTAGATGGTAGTCACACAAGTATGCACACATGTAAAAATTAATTGAGCTGTTCACTTAAGATTTGCAGAAGTTTATACAAGAGAAGAAATTTAATCACCATGAATGCCTTTGCAGAAAGACAAGAAAATCACAGGATGGTTAGCTATTCCTCAAGATCAGAAACCAGAAATAAAAATCAAGCATCTCTCCATCATGCTAAATGAAATAAGTCAGTCACAAAAAAGACAAATACTATATGATTCCCCTTATAGGAGGTCCCAAGAAAAGTTAAATTCAGAGACAGAAAGTAGAATGGTAGGTGCCAGGAGCTGGGGAAGGAGGGTGGGGAGTTAGTGTTTCTTGGGGACAAAGTTTCAGTTTGGGAAGATGGGAATGTTCTGGAGATGGATAGTGGGGATTGTTGCAACACAGTGGGAGTATACTCCATGCTGTTGCATTGTATACTTAAAAAGGGTAAATTTTATGTTACATGTATTTTACTATTAAAAATGTGGGGCTGAAGAAAACACCACTCCTCATTTACTGAACATTTTGTCTTATTAAGATATTAATGCACTTGTTGTCCAAAGACTATGGGATTTTTCCAGGGAGAATGGAAGCACACATAAAATTCTTAAAAATGCAGATACTCAACTAATAAGAAAGCAAAAATAAAAAACACAAAAGATGGTCTGGTGTAATTGAGGGAAGCTGGTAGAAGCAGCCAGAGATATAAGTCACAGGAAAAACAGAACTGAGAGAAGACAGACATCAGTGACCACCTCAGCTGACCCAGTATGAACACATCTTCTTTCCTATGCCTATGCCAGCAGTGTAGTCCTGAATGTCTGCCAGCATGTCCACCCAGGAACCTAGGACAGACTTTTCAATGACATCTTAGTGTCCTTTTCATTCCTTCCCATCTACAAGAATGCACCCATTTAGTAAAATATTTATGGAGCAATTATTTCCAGATCTTGAGTACATACAGAGCAAGGAGAAAAACTATTTTAGCTTGTTGCCAGGTGTTTAGATTCCTCTCAATGAGCTCTCTATCCTCAGCATGAACATAGAGGCAAAAATCCTCAACAAAATATTAGCAAATAAAATTCAACAATACATTAAAAGGATCATACACCATTGTCAAGCAGGATTTTTCCTAGACATGCAAGAATGGTTCAACATATGCAAATCAATCAGTGTGATATACCACATAAACAAAATGAAGGATAAAAATAATATGATCATCTCAACAGATGCAGAAAAAGCTCTAGACAAAATCCACCATCCATTCATGATAAAAACTCTCAAAATATTGGGTATAGAAGAAAAGTGCCTCAATATAATAAAGGCCATATATGACAAACCTACAGCTCACATCATGTTCAATGGTGAAAAGCTGAAAACTTTTCCTCTAAGACAGGAACAAAACAAAGATGTTCACTCTCGCCACTTTTATTCAATATAGTATTAGAAATCCTAGCCAAAGCAATCAGGCAAGAAAAAGAAATAAAAGACATCCAAATCAGAAAGAAAAATGTAAAATTATCACTATTTGCAGATGTGATAATTTTGTATCCTGGCCTGTCCTTTATTTGTTTATTCTAACAGGGTTATTAGAATAAACAAATAAAGGACAGGATACAAAATCAATATGTAAAATTCTATTGTCTTTCTATATACTAATAGCAACTTATCAGAAAAAGTGATTAAGAAAAGAATTTCATCACAAAGAATAAGAAGCCTTGGAAAAAAAAATTAACCAAGTAGGTGAAAGGCCTGTATGCTGAAAACTATAAACACTGATGAAAGAAACTGAAGACACAAATAAATGAAAATTTATTTTGTACTTACAGACTGGAGGGATTAATATCATTAAAATATCCAACTCCCTAAAGCAATCTGTAGATTCAATGCAATCTCTATCAAAACTCTAATGGTATTTTTCAGAGAAATAGAACAAGCAATCCTAAAATTTGTATGGAACTTCAAAATAATCCAAATAGGCAAAGCGATATTGGGAATGAACAAAATTGGAAGCATGGAAGCATCGTGCTTCCTGATTTCAAACCACACTACAAAACTATAGTAATCACAGCAGTATTGTGTTGGCATAAAAAATGACACATGGGTCAATGGGAGAGAATAGAGAGCCCAGAAATAAACCAACACATATGGTCAGTAAAGGAGCCAAGAATATACAATGAGGAAAGGACAGTCTCTTCAATAAATGGTGATGGGAAAACTGGACAGCCACATGCAAAAAATGGACCACTATCTTATCCCACATACAGAGATTAATTCAAAAAGAATTAAAGACTTGAACATCAGACCTGAAACCATAAAATTCCTAGAAGAAAATATAGGTGGTGAGATGATTCTTGGCAATTATTTTTTTTGGATTTAACACTAAAAACAAAGGCAAGAAAAGCAAAAATAAACAAGTGGGCCAAATCAAACTAAAAAGCCTCTAAACAGCAAAGGAAACCACCAATAAAATAAAATGAAGTGAAAATGAAAAGGCAACCTACTGAATGGGAGAAAATATTTGTAAATCGTGTACCTGATAAAGGGTTCATATGTAAAATATATAAAGAACTCACACAACTCAATAGACAAAAAATCCAATTAAAAACGGACAGAGGATCTGAATAGACATTTTTCCAAAGATGACATACTGATAGCCAATAGGTACATGAAAAGATGCTCAACATTAATCAATAAGGAAATGTAAATCAAAACCACAATGAAATATTGCCTCATATGTGTTAGAATGGCTATTATCAAAAAGACAAGAAATATCCAGTGTTAGTGAGGATGTGGAAAAAAGGGAATACTTGTGCACTGTAGGTAAGAATGTAAATTGGTACAGCCACTATTGAAAAAGGTATGGAGGTTCCTCTAAACTTAAAAATAGAACCACCGTATGATCAAGCAATTCCACTTATGGGTATTTATCAGAAGAAAACAAATATTCCAACTTGAAAGGATATATGTGCACTTCTATTCATTACAGCATTATTTACAATAGCCAAGACAACAAGAACCAACCAACCTAAGTGTACATTGATGAAAGAATGAAGAAATTGTTGTACCAATGAAATATTAGTCAGCCATAAAAAAGAATGAACTCTTGCCTTTTGTGACAACATGGATAGAACTCAAGGGCATTAACTTAAGTGAAAAAGTCAGAAAAAGAGAGACAAATACCATATAATTTCACTTATATGTAGAATCTAAAAGAAAATAAAAGCAAAAAAAGTCAACCAAACTCATAGATACAAAGAACATAGTTGCCAGAAGAAGGAGGTGGGAGTTGGCAAAATGGGTGAAGGTACTCAGAAGGTACTCATCTTAGACAGAACTTGCACTTATAAAATAAATGAATCATAAGGATATAATGAACAGCATGGTAACTATAGTTAATAATATTGCATTTCTGAAAGTTGCTAAGAGAGCAGATCTTAAAAGTTCTTACTACCAGAAAAAAATCTGTAACTATGTGTGGTGATGGATGTTTACTAGAGTTATTGTGATGAACATTTTGCAATGCAAATATTGAATCATTTTGTATATTGAAATAACATAATGTTATATGTCAACAATCTCTTAATGAAATAATAGCACCCAATCTCCACTTCCCAGCTGTGAGATCCCAGGCAAGTTGCTTACCTCCTCCAAGGGTCAGTTTCCTCTTCCCCAAAATGTAGGGGTAGGGAGGAGTGAAATAGAAACCCTTCATAGAGTTTTGAATATTAAGAAGATCCAATGTCTTGAGTGTCATAGAGGCTTCAATCAATAAAATGCAAATGCTGATTATTAAAAAAATAATATCTAAGAAGTTCAGTCTAATCATTATCTTTACTTTTTTTTTCTCCACTCAGTTGATCTTAAGGAAGACAACCTTTCTACAGGCAATTGCCAGTTAAAACTCTCTACAGTACAGTAGGCCCAGAATAAAACAGGATTAAATGAACCTACATATTTACCATGTCTTTCTTAAGAGCAGAAATGAGCAAGGCACCAAATATTTATGGGTGTATGAGGAAGACTGAACTTCTACACAGCAGTTGAAAAGCATGAAGACTTGCTTCTTTCATTTCTGGGAAGACCCACAAAATGTTCCAAAACCAGTTCTCAGACAATGATTTGTACCCATGAGAAGTAAACAAAAAAGTCTCAGCTACAAGTGTCCTGATCATTCAGGTGTTCCTCTACCTATGCAAGGCAGGCAAGAAAGTCCCACAAAAGGGAGTGTGGTTTAAGACAAAGGGAATGGTTTAAGTGAAGTCTGAAGTGATAGCTCATATGTATTTGAAATGTATCAGCTCACACTAGTAGTAAAATACAAATCGGACTGTTTAGAGCTGGTCGACCAGGTGAATGAATCTTCAGCCCAGGTGGGATCCCATTCTGCCCTGACTCTGGCCTACTTCTCCAAAGACCCAGGGGAAGGGGACAAATGTGTCTCAAGCAGGACCAGAAAGATCTCACTTACAAGCTTGAAACTATTTTCCACATCTCTTCCTAATCACCACAGTTCTTCAAATCTAAGATGCTATTGATCATAAGGTACATCATTACATTATCAGCAACTAAGGAAGAGGAAATACTGCCACCTCAATCTGGACACAGCACTTTCTGTCATTGAGAATATTTGTGCTTATTGAAGGAGCTTCTTCAGACTTAGACACATATGACCTACAACCTATGCTCAAAATCTTGCTCTCTCAAACTTTTAACACTGACAGTGTAATTTTGAGGATGTTGAAGAACCGTGGAGTTTAGTCAGCATTTCGTATTCGGCTACCTTTGTAGTTCTGATTTTGGCTCAACCGAATCACCTGTCTCTAAAAACTGAACAGCGGCTGTTCAATCTCAGTAGGAAGTTTCTAGCAAATTAATGATCAACTCTAGAAATAGTTCAGCATGATTCATGAATCAGTCCATAGACACGTCAGAGCTTTGAAATTTGTTTTGAGGAATTTGGCAATTCTTTCTGCCTTCTGGAGCAGGGCTTGGCCTATGAAATGTCAGTAATAAAGTACATGTTTTTATGGCCATATAGCTAACTTGTTTTCCTACCTCTTGTAGAATAGTTCATTGGTGTTTTGCAAGAAGATACAGATTTATGGTCATTCCCCCAACAAGGGACATTTTATTCTCTAATATGTCATCTATGCATTTCTTGTACTTTTTGTTTTAATGCCATATCATAAAGTGATTTTTTATTGTGATGATGGTTTTATGAAGAATGAAAGAGAATATAGTTGGAGTACGTGCAGTTCACTGTATGTCAATTAGACCTCAGTCAAGCTGTTTTTTAAAAAAGCATTGTAAATTATCAACGGATGAAGGGACAAAGTGTGGTATGTACATACAATGGGCTATTATTTAGCCTTAAGGCTGAAGGAAATTCTGACACATGCTACAACCTGGATGAACCTTGAAGACATTATGCTAGTGAAATAGGCCAGACGCAAAAGGACATAAATATATGATTCCATTTACATAAGGCACCTAGAGGAGTCAAATTCAGAAGCAGAAAGTGAACAGTGGTTACCAGGGGCTGGAGGGAGGAAAGAATGGAAGAAGTTCATTGTTTCATGGATAGAGTTTCCGTTTGGGACGATGAAAACATTCTAGAGATGGATAGTGGTGATGGTTACACAACAATGGGAATAAACCTGATGCTATGGCACCGTACACTTAATAGTGGTTAAAATAGTAAGTTTATTAAACTCAACCGTTCTAGCAGTGTGCTTATCTGGGTTGAAAGAACAAGTTGAATAACGATGCCCTGTTCATCTGCATACGTCAACAATGCCAGCTCTATCAGGACCACAGCCAGGCCAACAGGAATCAACAGATGCTGTTCATGGTAAGAGAACTGACACTGGGAACAAATATGCATCTTAGAATTAATTAAATAGGATTTTTAAAAGTGCAATGGTTAATATATCTTATGTGAAAGAACTATTGATCCCCAGTTATTTCAAATATTTCTGCAAGATCTGGTCCAGCCCCTTGCACACAGTACACATCTTATTTATATTATCGAATACACAAGGAAAATTTGTTAACACTGCCAGAAAAACATCTTACACTGCCAGCTTATTTTTACCTAAAATTTTGATGGGTTTTCCCAATTCACGACTGCTAATAGTTATTGACAGCATAGGGATATGTGAAGAAGGCAACATTTTCCTGCCTTTAACCTGATGCTTAATACTAGATGAATATAATGTATGTTCTATTATTTTCTCATAAAGATCCCCAAATTAATAAAGACAATTCTTCACAGTATCCCTGCTACTCATGCTTGTCTATGAACAACAGAAGGAGGTTACTGCTTGAGAGGAAGAAATTACCCCTCTACAATAATACAGTGGCTCGAGTAGCTAAGAGTAGTGAGTGGTTAGAGAAAGCAAGATAAACATTTAGAAATACATGGATCCTTAATGACTTAATTGGATAACACTTGAACTTTTTCAAATGCATGTTAACTGCTTTTTCAAAGAGCACTTTTGAAGTTTACTGACTCAGAAATATGTGGTCCGCATTTCCCTGCCCTATGGTGCTGACCCATCAGGGCTGGGCTGGACGACAGGCACTAAGGGTCAGTCAAGGAGTCCCTTTGATTCACTGGAGAGCCTCAGGAGGAGGGTAATTATCCTCATGGAAGGTGGGGAGAGGGACAGTTATGCTTTGGAAAGAAAGTCAGAGTGAAAAATGACATGGTTTCCAGCTGGAGCCATTTTAAGTAAAAAAAAGAATCAGTTGGTCAATTTCAATCACCTCAAATGTTAGTTCAGGTCCTCTAACAGTTGCAGGCACTAAATGAGGCTGAACGTGCAACATGACTACTGGGAAAAGTGCCTGTGGAGGATGAAGGGAGAGAGTATGAAAGTGGACAGGGGTGCTTTCAGACAGCAACTTGGTCTGACAGGGGAGCAAAGGAAGGATTCTAAGCCTGCAGTGCAGTTCCAATGAACTTTCAGCCAGGATGGTTGTGAGTCCCCAAGCCAAAGTTGCTGGCACTCAGCAAGAATGGGTGGCACACATACTCCCATCAAGTTGGCTGAGAGCAACTACGGGGAAGTGTAGCCTCCGTGTTCACAGGGTAGCGAGGCTGCCAGTCAACTATGCTCCCGGCACCTTCTCTTAGAGGTGATGTGAGTGGGGCGCTTCACGGCCACTACATAGCTACTTCTTCAGTTTGTTCAGGAAGCAGCCTTCCCAGGTTCCTGTGGGCCTCTCTTCCTGAGGGGCAACTTAGAAGAGGAAGATTGGTGGGATGAATTATAGCCCTGCTTGGGCTCAGAGGTGGACCTGGTACTCACTATGCCCCTTACCTACAATTACTCTAAATTGTCTTCATCCTTACCTATCAACTTATAGGCATTGATGGCTTATTGGTGTGACCCAAACCTTCATTTTTGAGAGTTTGAGCCCTTAATAATCAGACCCTTCTGTGCACATGTGGGTTCAATTTCAGGGAGGCAAGGGAGTACCAAGAGTTTCCACACATATTTCTCCCTGCCTGCATTGTGTGAAAACAGTCCTAACTCCTTCTGTTTTTTATTAGGGTCAGTACCCCTGCTAAGATAATGACTCCTCTTCTTACCTACGGTCCTTGGATGTGAATAATTCAGTGTCCTGGTGACAGATGTAGATTATAGGCCCTGTCTCCTGGCAAAAGTATATTGCCATTGAAAACAAGGACCTCCAGCCTGAAGAACCCAGAGTTGTGGGGATAGAAGCACAAAGGTCCCCCATGGGTCACCTGTCATCTCTGTTTCCACTGCTCTTCTGTTAATACCTATGCCAGTTGGAGTCCACCAAGAAACTGAAATAACACAAGATTAGACATAGAAGAGCTTCACTGGAGGAAATTCCTATAAAGCATAAAGGGGAAGGAGACAGAAGTAGGCAGGAGAGCCTTCAGACCACAAAGCAGGTCTGATACCATTGAAAAGACAAGGTGATCGAAATTATCTGTGCCTTGTTATACATTTATCAAAGTTGATGGAATGATACACTTGAGAAATAGGCATTTCACTGTATATTAATTATCCCTCAATAAAATAGTTTTGAAATATAAGATCTACTTGTGAAGAAATGAAGCTATACACATGGTAGAATATGGATGAATTCTTGATAACCTGGGTATACAGAAAGACTTTCTAATAATAACTCAGAATCTAAATGCCATAAAAGAGAAGACTGGTACATTTAACTACATAAGAGTAAAAAGGAGGGAGCGGAGCCAAGATGGCAGCGTGAGTAGTTTAGTGGAAATCTCCTCCCCAAAAACATATATATTTATGAAAATACAATAAATACAACTATTCCTAAAAGAGACATCAGTGGATACAGTACAACAGCCAGGATACATCTATGTCTGCGAGAACTCAACATCACACGAAGGGGGTAAGATGCAAGCCACACCCTGGCGGGACCCGAACAACCTCCTCACCCCAGAACCCGGTGGGAAGAAAGGAGTCGAAATGGAGAGGGAATGAAAGCCCAGGACTGCTAAACAACCAGCTCCAGAAATCTGCACCTGGAGCACAGACACAAGGTGCACAGGGAGCTGGATATTAGAGAAACAGAAAAGCAAAACCTGCGGGCAGGTCCCCGCAACCAGCACTCCTGAGATAAAAGAAAAGCAAGTGCTTTTTGCAAGTTTTAAAGAGACAGGGACCCCACAGCTGTACGAAGTCGTCCCGGCACACTTAGCCAGCAGCTGGGAATCCCAGGGAACTTTCAGCGCCCTAACCCCTTGGGTGGCAGCACAGCTCTGAAGCCCCTCACTGCACTAAGAAGCCTGCCAGTCGTTCCCCCAACTGGCACGGACCCCAATACACCGGCCCAGTAGTGGGAGAGCAGCAGTGCGAGCAGGGGGCAGCAGCACCAGAGGGGAGTGGGAGCGGCCTGTGCAGGCCCGCCATGGCGGTGACCGAGCGGCCCGGGAGCAGCTCACACGTATAGGTGGGGGCAGTGACAGAGGGGCACGGGAGAGGCCCGTGAGCACCTGCAGTGGCACCAGAGGGGCCCAAGTGAGGCCCGTGCGCGCCGGGAGAGGTGGCACCAGAGGGGCATGGGAGTGGCCCACAGGAGCAAGCAGTGGTGTCAGAGGAGCAGCCCAGAAGCAGCTGTGCTCCCAGAAGTCGACCGGAATCCCAGCCTGACGCGCAGCCACCCGGGCCAGACCCAGAGACGACTGCTGGCACACAGCTGCCCGGCAGGGGAGCTGCTATCACGGAGGAGCGCACCCGGTGTGCCTGCCACTCCCCGCAGGGCTCCGCACTGCTCTCACGGAGACCCCGCCCACAGCAGCTTAGGGGATTAACCCGGTGGCTGCTCCAGGAGTGCAGGTAACCAACACAGGCAGCAGAGAAGGGCAAGGCGTCCAGCAAGCAGGAAAGGACTTTCTTCTCCCAGCTGACACACCCGCAACCTGCCTACAGCCACCGCTATCAACATGAAAAGGCAAGAAAACTTAGTCCAATCCAAATTAGTCCAGACAACCCCTGAGAGACAATCTGCAGAGACAGATCTAACCAGTCTCCCTGAAAAATAATTTAAAATAAAAATCATAAACATGCTGACAGAGCTGCAGAGAAATATGCAAAAGCTAAAGGAGCAAGTACAGAGGGAGACTACAGAAATAAAACAATCGCTGGAAGGACTTAAAAGCAGAATGGATGGGATACAAGAGGCCATTAATGGAATAGAAACCAGAGAACAGGAACACATAGAAGCTGATGCAGAGAGAGATAAAAGGATCTCCAGAAATGAAACAATATTAAGAGAACTGTGTGACCAATCCAAAAGGAACAATATCCTCATTATAGGAGTACCAGAAGAAGAAGAGAGAGAAAAAGGGATAGAAAGTGTCTTTGAAGAAATAATTGCTGAAAACTTCCCCAAACAGAGGGAGGAAATAGTTGCTCAGACCATGGAAGCACACAGAACTCCCAACAGAGGGAACCCAAAGAGGACAACACCAAGACACATAATAATTAAAATGGCAAAGATCAAGGATAAGAACAGAGTTTTAAAGGCAGCCAGAGAGAGAAAAAAGATCATCTACAAAGAAAAACCCATCAGGCTATCATCAGACTTCTCAACAGAAACCTTACAGGACAGAAGAGAATGGCATGATATATTTAATGCAATGAAACAAAAGGGCCTTGAACCAAGAATACTGTATCCAGCATGACTATCATTTAAATATGAAGGAGGGATTAAACAATTCCCAAACAAGCAAAAGTTGAGTGAATTTGCCTCCCACGAAACACCTCTACAGGGTACTTTAGAGGGACTGCTCTAGATGGGAGCACTCCTAAAAAGAGCACAGAACAGAACACCCAACATATGAAGAATGGAGAAGGAGGAATAAGAAGGGAGAGAAATAAAGAATCATCAGACTGTGTTTATAATAGCTCAATAAGTGAGTTAACTTAGACAGTAAGAGAGTAAAGATGCTAACCTTGAACCTTTGGTAACCACTAACTTAAAGCCTGCAATGGCAATAAGTACATATCTTTCAATAATCACCCTAAATGTAAATGGACTGAATGCACCAATCAAAAGACACAGAGTAATAGAATGGATAAAAAAGCAAGACCCATCTATATGCTGCTTACAAGAGACTCACCTCAAACCCAAAGACATGCACAGATTAAAAGTCAAGGGATGGAAAAAGATATTTCATGCAAACAACAGGGAGAAAAAAGCAGATGTTGCAGTACTAGAATCAGACAAAATAGACTTCAAAACAAAGAAAGTAACAACAGATAAAAAAGGACATCACATAATGATAAAGGGCTCAGTCCAACAAGAGGATATAACCATTATAAATATATATGCACCCAATACAGGAGCACCAACATATGTGAAAAAAATACTAACAGAATTAAAGGAGGATATAGAATGCAATGCATTCATTCTAGGAGACTTCAACACACCACTCACTCCAAAGGACAGATCCACCATACAGAAAATAAGTAAGGACACAGAGGCACTGAACAACACACTAGAACAGATGGACCTAACAGACATCTATAGAACTCTACATCCAAAAGCAATAGGATACACATTCTTCTCAAGTGCACATGGAACATTCTCCAGAATAGACCACATACTAGGCCACCAAAAGAGCCTCAGTAAATTCCAAAAGATTGAAATCCTACCAACCAACTTTTCCAACCACAAAGGTATAAAACTAGAAATAAATTGTACAAAGAAAGCAAAAAGGCTCACAAACACATGGAGGCTTAACAACATGCTCCTAAATAATCAATGGATCAATGACCAAATCAAAATGGAGATCCAGCAATATATGGAAACAAATGACAACAACAACACAAAGCCCCAACTTCTGTGGGACGCAGTGAAAGCAGTTTTAAGAGGAAAGTATATAGCAATCCAGGCATATTTAAAGAAGGAAGAACAATCCCAAATGAATAGTCTAATGTCACAATAATCTAAATTGGAAAAAGAAGAACAAATGAGGCCTAAGGTCAGCAGAAGGAGGGACATAATAAAGATCAGAGAAGAAATAAATAAAATTGAGAAGAATAAAACAATAGAAAAAATCAGTTAAACCAAGAGCTGGTTCTTTGAGAAAATAAACAAAATAGATAAGCCTCTAGCCAGACTTATTAAGAAAAAAAGAGAGTTAACACACATCAGCAGAATCAGAAATGAGAAAGGAAAAATCATGACAGACCTCACAAAAATACAAAGAATTATTAGATACTACTATGAAAACCTATACACTAACAAGCTGGAAAACCTAGGAGAAATGGACAACTTCCTAGAAAAATACAACCTTCCAAGACTGACCCAGAAAGAAACAGAAAATCTAAACAGACCAATTACGAGCAACAAAATTGAAGTGGTAATCAAAAATAGACCCAAGAACAAAACCCCCGGGCCAGATCGATTTATCTCAGAATTTTATCAGACATACAGAGAAGACATAATACCATTCTCCTTAAAGTTTTCCAAAAAATAGAAAAGGAGGGAATACTCCCAAACTCATTCTAAGAAACCAACATCACCCTAATACCAAAACCAGGCAAAGACCCCACCAAAAAAGAAAACTACAGACCAATATCCCTGATGAACATACATGCAAAAATACTCAACAAAATATTAGCAAACCAAATTCAAAAATACATTAAAAGGATAATATACCATGACCAAGTGGGATTCATCCCAGGGATGCAAGGATGGTACAACATTCGAAAATCCATCATCATCACCACATCAACAAAAAGAAGAACAAAAACCACATGATCATCTCCAGAGATGCTGAAAAAGCATTCGACAAAATTCAACATCCGTTCATGATAAAAACTCTCAACAAAATGGGTATAGAGGGCAAGTACCTCAACATAACAAAGGCCATCTATGATAAACCCACAGCTAATATCATACTGAACAGCAAGAGGCTGAAAGCTTTTCCTCTGAGACTGGGAACAAGACAAGGATGCCCACTCTCTCCACTGTTATTCAACATAGTACTGGAGGTCCTAGCCATGGCAATTAGACAAAACAAAGAAATACAAGCAATCTAGATTGGTAAAGAAGTCAAAATGTCACTATTTGCAGATGACATAATATTGTACATAAAGAACCCTAAAGACTCCACTCCAAAACTACTAGAACTAATACCTGAATTCAGCAAAGTTGCAGGATACAAAATTAACACACACAAATCTGTGGCTTTTCTATATACTAACAATGAACTAATAGAAAGAGAAATCAAGAAAACAATTCCATTCACAATAGGATCAAAAAGAATAAAATACCTAGGAATAAATGTAACCAAGGAAGTGAAGACCTAACCCTGAAAACTACAAGACACTCAAAAGAGAAATTAAAGAGGTCACTAACAAATGGAAACTCATCCCATGCTCCGGGCTAGGAAGAATTAATATAATCAAAATGGCCATCCTGCCCAAAGCAATATACAGATTCGATGCAATCCCTATCAAATTACCAACAGCATTCTTCAATAAACTGGAACAAATAGTTCAAAAATTCATATGGAACCACCAAAGACCCTGAATAGCCAAAGCAATCCTGAGAAGGAAGAATAAAGTGGGGGGAATCTCTCTCCCCAACTTCAAGCTCTACTACAAAGCCACAGTAATCAAGACGATTTGGTACTGGCACAAGAACAGAGCCACAGACCAGTGGAACGGAATAGAAACTCCAAACATTAAGCCAAACATATATGGTCAATTAATATACGATAAAGGAGCCATGGATATACAATGGGGAAATGACAGTCTCTTCAACAGATGGTGTTGGCAAAACTGGACAGCTACATGCAAGAGAATGAAACTGGATCACTGTCTAACCCCGTACACAAAAGTAAATTTGAAATGGATCAAAAACCTGAATGTAAGTCATGAAACCATAAAACTCTTAGAAAAAAACATAGGCAAAAATCTCATGGACATAAACATGAGTGACTTAATGAACATATCTCCCCGGGCAAGGGAAACAAAAGCAAAAATGAACAGTGGGACTATATCAAGCTGAAAAGCTTCTATACAGCAAAAGACACCATCAATAGAACAAAAAGGTACCCTGCAGTATGGGAGAATATATTCATAAATGACAGATCCGATAAAGGGTTGACATCCAAAATATATAAAGAACTCACACATCTCAACAAACAAAAAACAAATAATCCAATTAAAAAATGGGCAGAGGAGCTGAATAGACAGTTGACCATTCATATGGCCAACAGACATATGAAAAGATGCTCCACATCACTTGTCATCAGAGAAATGCAAATTAAAACCACAATGAGATATCACGTCACACCAGTAAGGATCGCCATCATTGAAAAGACAAACAACAACAAATGTTGGTGAGGTTGTGGAGAAAGGGGAACCCTCCTACACTGCTGGTGGGAATATAAATTAGTTCAACCATTGTGGAAAGCAGTAGGAGGTTCCTCAAAATGCTCAAAATAGAAATACCATTGGACCCAGGAATTCCACTTCTAGGAATTTACCCTAAGAATGCAGCACTCCAGTTTGAAAAAGGCAGATGCATGCCTATGTTTATCGCTGCACTATTTACAATAGCCAAGAAATGGAAGCAACCTAAATGTCCATCAGTAGATGAATGGATAAAGAAGATGTGGTACAAATACACAATGGAATATTACTCAGCCATAAGAAAAAAACAGATCCTACCATTTGCAACAACATGAATGGAGTTAGAGGGTATTATGCTCAGTTAAATAAGCCAGGCAGAGAAAGACAAGTACCAAATGATTTCACTCATATGTGGAGTATAAGAACAAAGGAAAACTGAAGGAACAAAACAGCAGCAGACTCACAGAACTCAAGAATAGACTAACAGTTACCAAAGGGAAAGGGACTGGGGAGGATGGGTGGGAAGAGAGGGATAAGGGCAGGGAAAAAGAAAGGACGCATTACGATTAGCATGCATTGTGTGTGGGGGGGGTACGGGGAGGGCTGTGCAACACAGAGAAAACAAGTAGTGATTTTACAGCATCTTAGTATGCTGTTGGACAGTGACTGTGAAGGGGTATGTGGGGGGGACTTGGTGAAGGGGGGAGCCTAGTAAACATAATGTTCTTCATGTAATTGTAGATTAATGATACCAAAAAAAATACCAATAGTATTTTTCACAGAACTAGAACAAATAATCCTAAAATTCATATGGACCCACAAAAAAGTTTAAATAGCCAAAGCAATCTTGAGAAAAAAACAAAGCTGGAGTTTCCATACTCCCTGATTTCAAGCTGTACAACAAAGCTATTGTAATCTAAAGAATATGATACTGGCACAAAACCAACACATAGATAAATGAAACAGAATAAAGAGCCACCAAGTAAGTGGTCAATTAATCTATGACAAAGGAGGCAGCAATATACAATATAGAAGAGACTCTTCAATAAATGGTGTTGGGAAAACTAGACAGCTATATGCAAAAGAATGAAACTTTTAATAATTCTTACACCACACACAAAAATAAACTTGAAATGGATTAAAGACCTAGATGTAATACCTGAAGCCATTAAACTCCTAAAAGAAAACATAGGCAGTAAACTCTTAGACATTGGCCTTAGCAACATTTTTGTGGATATGTCTCCCCAGGCAAGGGGAACAAAAGCAAAAATGAATAACTGGGACTACATCAGACTAAGAAGCTTTGCACAGCAAGGGATACCATCAACAAAACAAGAGGCAATCTACTGAATAGTAGACGATATTTGCAAATGATATATCCTGTAAGGGGTTAATATCCAAAATACATGAAGATCTCATACAACTCAACATCAACAAACAAATAATCTGATTTAGAAACTGGGCAAAGGGCCTGAATAGACATTTTTCTAAAGAAGACATGAAAAGATGCTCAACACCATTTATCATCAGGAGAATGCAAATCAAAACCACACTGAGGTGTCTTCTCATACTAATCACTAATCAAGCTAGTATTAAAAAGACAAAGAAAAATAACAAATGTTGGCAAATATGTGGATAAAAGAGAGCCCTTGTGTACTGTTGGTGGTAATGTACATTGGCGCATCCATCATGGAAAACAATACAGAAGTTCCTCCAAAATTTAAAAATGCGACTACCATATGATCCAGTAATTCCACTTCTGGTATTTCACCAAACAAAATAAAAACACGAATTCAAAAAACATATGCACTCCTCTGTTTATTGCAGTATTATTACAATAGCCAAGATATGGGAGCAACCTAATTTTCCGCTGATAGATGATGGATAAAGAAGATGGATAGATAAAGAAGTAATGTGGAATATTACTCAGCCATAAAAAAAGAATGAGATCTTGCCATTTGTGACAACATGAATGGACTACAGGGTATTATGCTAAGCAAAAGACAAATACCATAAGATTTCATTTATATGCAGATCTAAAAAACAAAGCAAACAAAAAACACAGAAACAGACTCATAAATACAGAGAACAGTTGGTTGCCAGAAGGGAGGGATGTGGGGGATGAGTGAAATAGGTGAAGGGGATTAAGAGGTACAAGCTTCCAGTTGTGAAATAAGTCACAGAGTTGAAAAGTATGGTACTGGGAATATAGTAAAAAATATTACAATGTTGTTTGGTGACAGATGGTAACTACACTTATCATGGTGAGCATTTTTTGAAGTATATAGTTGTCAAATCACTATGTTGTACACTAGAAATTAATAAAATACTGTATGTCAACTATATTTAATTAAACATATATAAATAAAAATAAAAATGGACTTAAAATATGTGAAAAAGTATTTAGCTTCACTCATAATAAGAAAAATACTAATTAATAATTCCAAGCCTTGATAACACATATATTGTTGAAGCTCTGGGGAAACAGGGCCTCTCAAACATTTCTGTTGGGAATTCAAAATCCTGTAGCTTCTGCTGGGAATTTGGTGATATCTAGTGAAACTGTATATGTATTTGTCCTTTGACCCAACAATTCCACTACTAGGAATTTGCCGATGTTATACACTCAACAACTCAAAAATACAAATGTACAAAGTGATTCAATATAGTATTATTTATAACTGCAAAACACTTGAAACTATGTAAATGACCGAACAGGAGATTTTTCCTCCTGTGGTACATCAACAAGATGAAGTACTCTGCAGCTGTCAAAAGGAATGAGGAAAAACTCCCTAAACTGATATGAAATGATTTCCAGGTTATACTTCCAGGTAAAAAACCACAGTACAAAGGAGTATATAATTGCATACTACCACTTCTTTGTAAGAAAGAAAGGAAAATAAGAAAATATACAGTATCTGTTTTTTTATTTTGCAAAGAAATACAGAAAAGACAAACCAACCCAGGAATTCCACTTCTAGGAATTTACCCTAAGAATGCAGGAGCCTGTCTTCAAAAATACATATGTACCCTTATGCTTATCGCAGCACTATTTACAATAGCCAAGAAATGGAAGCAACCTAAGTGTCCATCAGTAGATGAATGGATAAAGAAGATGTGGTACATATACGCAATGGAATACTACTCAGCCATAAGAAGAAAACAAATTCTACCATTTGCAACAACATGGATGGAGCTAGAGGGTATTATGCTCAGTGAAATAAGCCACATGGAGAAAGACAAGTATCAAATGATTCCACTCATCTGTGGTGTATAAGAACAAAGAAAAAACTGAAGGAACAAAACAGCAGCAGACTCACAGAACCCAAGAATGGACTAACAGTTACCGAAGGGAAAGGGACTGGGGAGGATGGGTGGGAAGGGAGGGAAAAGGGGAAAAGGGGGCATTATGATTAGCACACATAATGTAGGAGGGGGCACAGGGAGGGCTGTACAACACAGAGAAGACAACTAGTGACTCTTTAGCATCTTACTATGCTGCTAGACAGTGACTGTGATGGGGTATATGGTGGGGACTTGATAATGGGGGGAGTCTATTAACCACTATGTTGCTCATGGGATTGTATATTAGTGATACCAAAATAAAAAGAAAAGACAAACCAGAAAATAATGCAAGTGGTTAACCTGCAAAGGAAATGGGAGGAAGGAAAAGATGGAAATGATATGAGAGAAAGGGACACGTCTCTGAGTGTATCTTTTTGGGGCAGTTTTAACTGTTAGAAGCATGACAATGTTCCCTTAAGTCCAAAAAAATAATTAAACAGTAAGGGGGTGGGGAATGAAGCTAAACACAAATAGAAACAAACCCCATTGTATTTCAAATAAATTACATAACCACACCGAAGGTGGTGGTGGGGAGAACTAAAATTCAAGGGGTTATAAATACAGTACTGTGACTACCTACCTTTAGGCAATCTACAGCTATTTTATGCAAATTGTAGGTTTGAGCAACTGAGCAATATGAAAGATATGTTGAAGTTGTTAGGAGCCAGTGTTCTTGCTGTGGTAAAAAATGAAATATAAATGTGGAATGAGAGAAGACAAAGAAGAACCCTGTGGGGTAAAATTGGAATTGAAGGTATCAGAGTGAGCTCATGGCTTCTAAAATTTTGTATAGTTGATATGTTTTATATATGTATTTTACATATAACACATAAATTATATATTATATGTAAAATACATAAAAATTGAGAAACTATGAATCGAATATACATACATACATACATATACACATATTGATATATATACATATGTACATGTGTCTACCTACATATATTTCCTCTAGCTCAATCCCCTGACAGAGCCTAGGAACAGTCACACCTGAAGAACTCTAAGCACACCTAGTCACCAGATTTTGGCTTCTAAGTGTCATTCTCCCCTAAAAGGAATCAGGGCTCCTTGGAAAAGTGGATAATTCCAGGGCTGGGTTAAAAAACGTACAAGATGAGACTGGATTGTCTTGCTATGCCAGAAAGGAAGTGCTCCAAAAAATGATGGAAGCATGTCAAACGGACACAGGAGCCAGCTTACAGGGACTGATCTAAAACAATTGAGCATTCAAATATATTAGAGCAGTAATAGGTCAAAACCAGTTAATTAAAACAGGGATGCAAAGGTTCATGCTGATAAAACAGATAGATGATACGATAGGCGAATCAATAGATGATGGATGGACGGATGGATAGTCACAAGTATGAGAAAGAAGGGAGTGTCCTTCCTTACAGTAGAATACCTACTAAGTGCGAAGGAGGTGGTGGAGTTGGAAAATCATCATTTCACAAACATAGTAAACACTGGTTCATGCAGGGGTCATCAATGGATTCTAAATACATCATGGAATGTTTGAAGAGGGGCAAGATATCTGTATGATCGTCAAGTGCCCCCACAGATTATTTATGAACTGCAATGGGTAAAATACTAACAATACAGTGGAGAAACTGGACACCACCTTCACCTAGTGGTTAATGATCATTTCACCAGTGAGGGGCAGACAGACATTATGTGCTTGAAGACGTCACAACCTGGGAAGGACACATACTTTCTTGTATAAAGTTCCAGCCAGATTTGAATCTAATGATAAGGAAATATCAGGCAACCGCAAATTGAGAAAACATTCTATAAAATAAATAGACTGTGTTCTTTAAATACGTCAGTGTCTTGGGAAATCAAAAAATGGCTGAGCAAATATTCCAAATTAAAGCAGGCTAAAGAGACAACTAAATGCAACACATGGGACAGGACTGGGACAGGAGAAATGCTGCATCAAAAAATGTACTATAAATAAAAATGTCACAAAGAACACTACATTCTTTTTTGTCAATTGACAATCAACAAAATTAGAATGTGGACTATAGTTTAGATAAAAGTGTGGTATCAAGATCAATTTCATGAATTTGGTAACTGTAAGAGAGAACTGGTCACATAAGAGAACATGCTTATTACAAAACACACACTGACGTCTTAAGGGGTAGAGATAAAAGATATGAATGTGTAACCTAAAAAGGATTCAGAAAAAAAATCTGGTTTGAGGGAGTTGGGGAGAGAAAGGGAGGGAGAGAAAATGAAAAGCAAAGTGGTAAAATGTTCACATTTAGAGAATCTGAGTGAAACGAAAGGGGATATTTTTGTACTGATTTTGCAACTTTTCTGTTTCATCTGGACATACTTGTAATTTAAAAATAATACTGAATATATGTTTTATGGAAAGATAAAAGATGTGTAAAATCCAGTAAGTAATACACAGTGAGGAGAGAGAAAGTGGGGAGGAGGAGAAGCAGCAGATGGGGGAATGGCACAGACCCCCACAGAGACTGGAGAGAGCCCCCCACTCCTGCCTGCCCTCCAGTCCTCTCTCACACAGGGGGGCAGATGGACAGTGTGCAGTAGCAGGCCAGGGGAATTGTGAAACCACACAGTTTGATTTGATGATATTGGTGATAATTTATGAAGAAAAAGGAAAATGAAAAAATTATGCAGTTCGAATAAACTGTGCATGAATTTTTACAAAACTCTTCACAACTTAAAAATATAGGGCTTAGTGAGGGCTTCTTTCATCTGGGCTGTGGAAACCCAAGGTTGTCCAACCGTGCTCTCCAGTACGACAACCTACAGAGGCTGCGTGCAAAGGCATTGGGTAGAGCAGGGCATTGGAACCCAAGATTTTGGAGCAAGGACTTACTATTCCTAGCATTTATGCCAAAAGCAGTTTTGTAAGTGGAGTTGGACCACCAGGGCCCTGCCAGCCCCAGGCAAAGCTCCAGAATTTGGCCTCACAGGACTGGGGGGCAAAGCGGCTGGCTGTTGGCCTCAGAGCTTCAATTCCAGATTCCTCCATGGGTTTCACAAGCCCTCGTTCGCCCGGCTACCCACTTCTGAGAAGGGTGAAATTCTTCCTGAAGTGATTTATCAGTCCCACGGGGATGGCAGGTTAGGCCGACCGAATAACCCCTTCTGTGTGTGTGCAGTGCTTGCCTGCCCTGCAAGTTCCCATAATCCTGTGGGACAGGCTGGGATCCCTGTGAGATGGTGACGCCACCAAGAGGCCGAGTGGCTAAATGCCACCGCGCTGGTGGGCTGGAGTGCCAGCACTGGACAGAGGTTTCCTGGCTCCGGTCTCAGTGGTGTTGACCTCTAAGGTCCCTTTAACCCTTTCTACTTCCGTTACTATCCACGGAGCACCTACTTTTTCCGGCTTTACAGAGGTGGGTGGGAAGCTCGCGGGCATTTTCCCCATCGATACCCCTTTCCTCCCTCTTGGGGTCCCTACCCATTCCTGGGCTTCTCAATTCCCTCTGGCACACCTGTGCAAAGATGTAGCCTCTCTGCAACAGCAACACGCTGGAAACAACCTAAATGTCTCTCTACATCTAAATGTCTAAAGCAACTTAAGTATCTACAGAGAGGTTAACAAATTAAGCTACATCATTATGAAATATTAAACAACTGAAAATGATCATTGTGAGAGCTAATTAGACTCAGGAAAGTGTATATGATAATTAGAAAACAAAGAGATTACAGGTAGAAAAAATACCTATTATAAAATTGTAGGCACACTGCAATTATGACAATGTAAACTGCATACATCTAGGCAAGGTCAGGAAAAGAATCTGAAAAAATGAGAATCATTCCCTTTTGTTATTTATTATTATTTACTTGACTCTTGCCATGTGCCAGGCTCTAAGGGCTTTAGAAAAATTACTTAATCTTCCTAACAATCTAATAAGGTAAGTATTCTCATTTCCCCTGTTTTATGGATGGGAACACAGAGAGGTTAAGTTGCTGAAGGTTACGCAGCTCCCTAGTGATAGAATCAGAACTTGACCCGCATGTGATCTGGTTCCATATTTCCCTTACTGCTCTAATTCTCAGACTATTATAGAGTAGTTCCCCAGAACATTCTGGTCTCTCTCTTTAGTTAAGTAACTGAAATAATTTCCTTTTTCTGTTTTTCCCCCCCTTTATTACCCTTATTCTTTGCTACATACAAATTTAAAACAACCAAAACTTTAAAATCATAATGACCATTTTTTATGTCACATGTATATGTAATATGTATGGTTTTAATATCATGTCCCTTTTAAAAATTAATGAATTTTTGCTAGGCAGTGTTTTCTGATGACAGTGAGAAATATTTTCATGTCATGACGATAAAAGGACATTTAGCTTCAACTGAGAAAACTTAACTCTGTATGTGATTGTGATTATTTTATCTATTTACAAGAAATTTCCCCCAATGACTTGATTAAGAATTCATGTTTTGCTGATGTGTTCTAATTTAAGGATATATTTATAGATACATAATATGATGTCTTGGAATGCTTCAATTTAACAGTGAGTGTTGGCCAATGGGTTGATCATTATTGAAGCTGTATGATGGGTTCATGGAGATTCATTTTACTATTCTATCTACTATTGTGTATATGCAGACTCCTTCATAATGAAGATAATTTAAAGTACATTTACTATGAAAAATAGTGACATCCCATGCTACTGATGCAATACTGATGTGATTATAATCCTTAAAAGATTCTTCCTTGGGAATTTATAATCATGTATCAGAATAGAATAGTAAGGAACAAACCTGATTTTTGTACAGTAGTTGTTGCATTTTTTAAAAATCCACAATGTAAAACTTACTCCAACTGAAATGTTCATAATATAGGTTTGAACTACCAAACTATAGGTTTCAAAAGTTTAAAATATGATTCATAAATTTACAACAAGCATATATCGAAGATGTACTTAACTCACCAATAAGGGGATCAGCAGGACAACAGAGCCAGTTTCAAGGAAGGGAGGAGAGTTGAGTAAATATATAACTAAAGGAAAAAAGAATACAGAGTGAGACCCTGGCTAATGTTCTACTCAATAAGTTGTAAGCTTTCAGGTTATCTTTTTCTAAGGGACAGAGTCTTTTGCATCTATTCAGGACAAAAATCCACAAGTTAACATTAGCTTTATGGAGCCTGGCCCCTAATCAAGTATAAATAATAAGCTAAGATCACATCCCCTGAAACCAGATAACCTGGCAGGTGTGTGAGACAATGATTTAGTATCTACTACGATTTTGACTTATTTCCTCATTTCCGAGTCTTAGATAGCTTTAGGTAGGAATTTCTTCCCCAATAGCCATGAAGCATTACAGTTCTTTGTATTGTCAAGTCTACTAAAAAATTATGTATTGGCTTCTACATGTTATCACTTCACTTAGAGCTGAGTGAAATTGGCAAGGATTTCTTAAATGCCTTCTTTGTGACCCAGGTTTCCACACTAGGTTCCAGGCTGCCAGAATAAAGAAAGCACTTCCTTAATCAGTCCTGCAAGGCCAGAACACAGACCACCCACCCACCTTCTACCTGCAGTGTCCCAGTATGCAGCTCATACTGATGTCTTCAGTCTCATTGCTTTCATCTGTAAAGGGGGAATAATTCCTACCTGACCTATCCCATAGATTCATTCTCTTGCTCATTTAAGTCAAAGTATATGAAAAACACTTGAAACAATAACAACATATTTAGTGTAAGTGGATAATCACTCTTGTCATTTTTCATTTTGGCTTAGAGTCTAGACCTATGTTTATATCCACTTCTACAAATTACAAAATTACAAATACGGGAATTGGATCTTAGGGTTCCAACCCTGACCTAGGGTTTTAACTCAACTGCAGGATTTGGTGAACCGATCGAATTGCAATCTACACTTTTCATGGATAATCTGTTTCTTGGGCTGCACCAGTCTTGAAGGAAAAGTAAAAAAATCAACATCTATATCTGGCTCCAATCCCCACAGGATTCGTGGACCAAGACCACCTCTCCTGTCCTTTAAAACCAATCATAGGAATGTCTCCTGTGCTCACTGGAATGCCATACTCTCTTTTCCTCAGTGGCTCTTTTGAATCCTCTGCCAGCTGGAGAGCCACCTGAGGGAACTTCCCAGCTGCCACCGAGCTGGTGTCTGCTCTGAACAGCAGTGTTGTCCATGCCAAGACCATGTCACCAACTGCTCCTAAAGTTATTTGTGCAAATTAGAGCCATAGATGCCTTGGTGGTGCTGAGCTGAAATCATGCTGAGCCATGACGATGCTGTCTGTGGCTGGAGTTTCCAATATTGCAAGACAGCTCATGCCAGCTGCTACTCGCAAATGGAGTGACAGGTACCATCTCTTATTATCTCTGAATGACACCCAGGACTGGCTACATAATTTGCTGGGCCCAGTGCAAAATGAAAATACAGAGCCCTTGTCAAAAAATTAAGAATTTCAAGATGGTGGCAAGAGAGCATTAAACGAAGCACAGGGCACTTCTGAGTGCACTGCCCCGTATGATAGCAAGTCACATGGCCACAAGACTGCCAGCAGTTTTATGTTTAAAGGAGAGCAGTCTTCAACTTCAGTGCTAAAATTAATCTTTTATTGTGGAATACTTCATGGCTGTTTTGGAGTTGCAAAGGAAAACAGCCAGAGCCTTTTATGAATCTGAAGGGGTGTCATCCTCTAAGGTGGAGATACATATCTGCAGCGATGCTGAGGAGACGAGGAGGTGATTTCCTCTTTCCTGGGTGTGAGACTGTGATTTATAATAATAAATATATATTTGGTCTTTATCCCTGTTTCTAGTACCTAGCTTCTAAAACCCTTGGAATTTTCTGAGTTATGAGAGCCACAAAGGTGTCTTTTGATACGTTAGCAATGTGACTTTGGAATGCACCTAAGATTGAGGGCTGGTTGCCAGGAGAACCGACCATATCATTAGAAGTTAGGAATTTTCAGTCCCATCTTCTAACCTCCAAGAAAGGGAGAGGGGGCTGAAGGTTGAATCAATCTCCAAAGCGGATAATTTAATCAATCATACTTATGTAATGAGGCCTCCATAAAAACCCAAAGGACAGGATTCAGAGAACTTCCAGATTGGTGAACACATGAAGATTTGGGGAAAATGGCATACTCAGAGAGGGCATGGAAGCACTGTGCCTTTTCCCCCATATCTTATCCTATGCATCTATTCCATCAGGATGTTTCTGAGTTATAATTCTAATACAGACGTAATTCTAATAAATTGGTAATCTAGTAAGTAAAATGTTTCTGAGTTCTGTGAGCTGCTCTAGCAAACTACTCAAACCCAAGGACACGATCATTGGAACCTCCCATCCACAGTCAGTCAGTCAGAAGCACAAGGCTTGCGATTATCATCTGAAGTTGGGTGGCTGGGAGAGGACTGCAGTCTTGTATGACTGAGCCCTTAACCTGTGAGATCTGACACTATCTCCAGGTAGGTAGTGTCAAAATTGAGTTGAACTGTAGGACACCTAGCTGGTGTCTGCAAATTGCTTGGTGGTGTGAGGAAAAAAACCCACACATTGAAAATTGGCATCAGAGTCATTACTGGGCAAAAGAGAGATGAGGGACTGGATCAAAGGAAGCAAGCTGGCCCCTGTAGCAAAGCGGCAAGCAGGAGGCAAGGGAGAGAGTGAGTCTTCAAGTGACCCTTCCTATTATTCCCAAGGTTTTATTTATTAGGGGAAGAGCCTATGTCCTTGCTTGAGGCAGGGGTGGCAACTGCTTAGAGGGCTTTTAAGTGATGGCTAGAGTTTCCTTCTAGGGAGTGTCTGAAACAAGAAGCATGGATGAGGCAAGCACAACCTCATGATAGACAGGGAGGCTGGTTCACATTTTCTGGGTAGTCTCTGAAATAGTTGCAAGTGAGAGACTGTGTCTCCCATACAGAAGTGAGAACTGTATTATCTGGTGACCCCTGCTAACTGGAGAAGTTGGGGTATCTGGATTGCATGTGTTTTACCAAGCTCAGACATCCCTTTCAAGGTGGTGCCTACTCCCTGTCCTAGGATTTCTGGCCCCAGTTCTCTTGCTTTTCCAATCACATAATTTCTGTCCAACATAATTAGGAGAGACCTCCAGAGCAATGGCAAGTAAGTGAAAGCTTCAGATGATTCTTCTCTTGAGATCCTGTTAAAATTCATGTGTCCATTTCTAAGATGAAAATATTCTGCTCACAGCACTTGAAAGAAATGAAGAGGTTAAACTGAGAGGAGATATTACAACTATACCACAGAAACACAAAGGACTGTAAGAGACTACTATGAATAGTTTTATGACAACAAATTGGAAGAAATAGATAAATTCTTAGAAACAACCTGCTAATACTGAATCTTGAAGAAATAGAAAATCTATACAGACCAAATATTAGTAAAGAGATTGAATCAGCAATCAAAAACCTCTCAACAAATGAAATCCCAAGACCAGATGGCTTCACCAACCATTTAAAGAAAAATCAATGCCAATCCATTTCAAACTCTTCCAAAACATAGAAGAGGAGGGAATGCTTCTAAACTCATTATAAGACCAACAATTACCCTGATACCAAAACCAGACAAGGTCACTGTAAGAAAAGAAAAATATAGGCCAATATCTCTGATGAACATAAATATAAAATCCTCAACAAAATATTAGCAAATCAAATTCAAAAATACTTTAAAAGTGTCATACACCATAATCAAGTGAGATTTTTTCCAAAGATGCAAGGATGTTTCAATATTTATAAATCAATCAATGTGTTATGCCACATTTAAAAAAGGAAAGATAAAAAAAATCACATGAGCATCTCAAAAGATGAAGAAAAAGCGACAAAATTCAACATCCATTTATAATTTAAAAAGAACTGGGTATAGAAGGAATATACCTCAACCAAATAAAAGCCATATATTACAAGCCCACAGCTAACATTCTACTAAACAGTGAAAAGCTGAAAGCTTTTTTTCTGAGATCAGAAGAAACAAGGATGCCCACTCTCACAACTCCTATTTGACATAGTATTGGAAGTCCTAGCCAGGGCACAGACCAACATTCCCCTGGTCTACACCCCTTTGGCCTTCAACCACTCTACTAAGGCCTCTCCCAAGCCCAGGACACACTGGGACTCCCCTGACACACAAGCACCTGGCCTCCAGCCAGCAAGAGCCACCAGGCACACAGAAACTACAAAAGGGATGTTCCTATACCCGGCTACTCCTTCAAGACTGGGAGAGGTGGCTGGGTCACCCAATTCACTGAAACAAAGTCCAGCAAAATAAGACAAAGATGTATGTTCCAAACCAGAAAACAAGACAAACTTCAGAAAAAAGATCCAAATAAAACAGAGTTAAGCAAACTACTTAATAAAGAGTTCAAAGTAACAATGATAAGAATACTCCCTAGACTTCAGAGAAGAATGGATGAACTCAGAAAGGACTTCAACAAAGAGATAAAAAATTTTAAAAAGAAACAGAGTTGAAGAATATAGTAAATGAAATTAAAAACGCACTTGAGGGAATCAACTGCAGATGAGAAGATGCAGAAGAATGGACCAACAATCTGGTAAACAGAGTTAGAGAAAGCACGCAAGCTGAACATCAAAAAGAAAAAAGAATTTTTAAACATGAGGAAAGGTGAAGGGATCTCTGAGACAACATCCAACATACTAACAAAATTTGACTTAAGGAGTCCCAAAAAGAGAACAGGGAGAGAAGTATGGAAAACATATTTAGAGAACTAGTAGCTGGAAACTTTCCTAACCTGAGAAAGGAAACAGACATCCAAGTCAAGGAAGTACAAAAAGGCCCGAGTGATATGAACTCAAGGAGGTCCACACCAAGACACATAATAATTAAAATGTCAAAAATTAAAGAAAAATAGGGAAACATAAAGGCAGCAAGAAAAAAGCAATGAGTTGCATGCAAGGGAAACTCAATAAGGTTACCAGCTGATTTTTCAGCAGAAACCCTACAGGCCAGAATGTAGAGCAGGGCTGGGGTGGGTGGGGGTCAATATATATTCAAAGTGCTGAAGGAAAGAAAGCAACAACCAAGAAAACCCAGCAGGATATCATTTAGAACTGACAGACAGACACAGAGTTTCCCAGATAAATAAAAGTTCAAGAAATTACCACACTGAACCAGCCTTACTTAATGTTAAAGGGACTTTACATTTAAGAGGAAAAGAAAAGACCATAACTAGGAGCATAAAAGTTATGAAAGGAAAAAAATTCACTGGTAAAAGTAAACATAGAGTAATGTTAGTATGAATATACTAGTATACTTCATAGTAGTATAAAGCTAGTACGAAGGTTAAAAGACCAAAGTAGTAAAATCAATTATACCTTAAAAAAATCAGTTAAGGGAATCAGAAAATAAAAAGGTGTAAAATAAGACTCATATATGTAAAATGTAGGGGAGGAGTAAAAATGTGGTGTTAGAATGCATTGAACTTAAATGATCAATTTAACATAGACTGCTACATATGTAGGATTTCATATATAAAACTCATGTTCCCCACAAGTCAAAAACCTATACACAAAAAATAAAGAGAAAGAAATCTAAGTTAAACACTAAAGAAAGTCATCATTCCCAAGGGAAGAGAGCAGGAGAAGAAGAAAGGATCAGAGAAGAACTACAGCAACAACCAGAAAACATTTAACAAAATGGCAATAAGTACATACCTTCCCATAATTACTTTAAATGTAAATGGACTAAATGCTCCAAGGTGCATTTAAGGAGGCTGAATGGATTAAAAAAATAAGATCCATCTATATGCTGCCTATAAGAAATTCACTTCAGACCTAAAGACACATACAGATGGAAAAAGATATTTCAACAAATGGAAATTTAAAAAAATCTGGGGACACAGTACTTATAACAGACAAAATAGACTTTAAAAGAAAGACTGTAACAAGAGACAAAGAAGGACATTCATAATAACAAAATTTTCAATCCAGCAGAAAGAGATAACAATTGTAAATATCTATGTTATCCCACATAGGAATACCTAAATGTATAAAGCAAATATTAATAGATATAAAGGGGGAAATTGACAGTAATACAATAATAATAGGACACTTTAACACCCCACTTACATCAGTGGATAGATCATCCAGACAGACAATCAGTAAGGAAACAGTGGCTTTCAATGACATACTAGGCCAGACGCACTTAAAGTTTATATATAGAACATTCCATTGAAAATCAGCAGAATACACATTCTTTTCAAGTACATATAGTAACATTCTTCAGGATAGAAAACATGTTAAGCTACAAATAGTCTCAATAAATTTAAGAAGATTAAAATCATATCAAGCATTTTTTCCAACAAAAGCAGTATGAAACTGGAAATCAATTACAAGAAGAAAACACAAACACATGGAGGTTAAACAATATGCTACTAACAATCAATGGGTAAATGAAGAAATCAAAGAGGAAATCAAAAAATAACTGGAGACCAATAAAAATAAAAACACAATGCTTCAAAATCTTTGGACACAGTCAAAACAGTTCTAAAAGGGAAATTTATAGCATTACAGGCCTATTAAAATACCAATGGCATTTTTCACAGAACTATAGCAAATAATCCCAAAATTTGTATGGAACTAAAAAAGGCCCTGAATAGCCAAAGCAATGTTGAGAAAGAAAAACAAAGTTGGAATTACCACGCACCCTGATTTCAAACTATACAACAAAACTGTAATAATGTAAACAGTATGATACTAGCACAAAAGCAGCACACAGATCAGTGGAACAGAATAGAGAGCCTAGAAATAAGCCCATGCTTACATGGTCAACTAATATATGAAAAAGGAGGCAGGCATACACAATAGGGAAAAAACAGCCTTTTGAATAAATGATGTTGGTAAAACTGGGAAGCTACATGCCAAGGAATGACACTGGATCACTGTCTTACACACAAAAAAAATAAGTTCAAAATGGATTAAAGACTTAAATCTAAGACCTGAAACCATAAAACTCCTAGAAGAAATATAGGCAGTAAACTCCTAAACATTGGCCTTAGCATCTTTTTTTCTGGACATGTCTCCCCAGGCAAAAAACAAAAGCAAAAATAAACAAGTGTGACTACATCAAATTAAAAAGCTTTTGCACAGCAAAGGAAAACGTCAATAAAATAAAAAGGCAACCTACAGAATGGGAAAAATATTTGCAAGTTATGTATCTGATAGCAGGTTAATACCCAAAATAAATAAAGAACTCATACAATACAACACCAAAAAAGATCCCAAATAATCTGATTTAAAAATGAGCAGAGGACCTGAATGACATTTTTCTAAAGAAGACATACAGATGATTAGCTGAAGGATGAAGAGATGCCCCACACCACTAATCATTAGGGAAATACATACCAAAACCACAGTGAGTTACCACCTCACACCAGTCAGAAAGGCTAGAATCAAAAAGATAAGAAATAACAAATGCTGGTGAGGATATGGAGAAAAAGGAATTCTTGTGCACTTGGTGGAATGTAAATTCATACAGCCACTGTGGAAAACAGTATGGAGGTTCCTTAAAAAATTAAAAGCAGGAATATGATATGACCCAGTAATTCCACCCCCAAGAAATAAAATCACTAATTTAAAAAGATATACATGTACATCCCTATGTTTATTGCAGCCAATAGCCAAGATATGGAAACAACCTATGTCTGAATGATGAATGGAGGTGACACCTATATATGATAGAATATTACTCAGCCATAAAAAAGAATTAAAGCCATTTGCAACCACATGGATGGAATGTGAGTACCTTACACTGAGTGAAATAAATCAAAGACAAATATCATAAAATCTCTCTTATATGTGGAATCTAAAAACAAAAAAAACATAGATAGAGAAATTCATTGGTATGGAGAAGAGACTGCCAAAGGTGCAGGGGAGGCATAAGGAGGAATGAATGAAGGAGGTCAAAATGTTCTTTAAAAAGAAACTAAATAACAATTGTTGGTGAGGATGTGGAGGAAAAAGAAACCCTATGCATTGTTAATGGAACTATAAATTGGTGCAATCACTACGGAAAACTGTTCGGAGGTTCCTGAAAAAAATTAAAAATAGAAATAACATATGACCCAGCAATTCTACTTCTAGTTCTTTATCAGAAGGAAACAAAAACTCTGACTCTAAAAGATACCTGCTGCCCTGTGTTCATTGAAGAAGTATTTACAGTAAGCCGAAACATGGGGACAACTTAAATGTCCATTGACAGATTAATGGATAAAGAAAACACAGGGGGCAGGTGCATGTGTATGTGTGTGTGAGCGTGTGTGGACCTAGAGGGCATTATTCTAAGTGAAATAAATCAAACAGAGAAAGACAAATACAATTCTACTTACAAGTGGAGTCTGAAAAAAAAAAACCCAAACTCACTCAGAGAACAGATTGATGGTTGCCGGAGTGGGATTTGGCAAAATGGGTGAAGGTGGTCAAAAGGTCTAGACTCCTAGTTACAAAATAAATAAGTTCTGGGCATGTGATGTACAGCATAGCGACATAGTTAATAACACTGTATTGAATACTGGAAAGTTGCTAAGAGAATGAATCTTGGAAGTTCTCATCACAAGAAAAATATTTTGGAATTATGTGTGGTGATGGATGTCAACTAGACTTACTGTGGTGATCATTTTGCAACACTACACATATCAAATCAATGTTGTATACATGAAACTAATATAATGTTATATCTCAAATTAAAGAAAGGTTTTTGTGTGTCACTGGATCCCATGAAAGCTTATTTAAGTGTTCGGTTCAATAGAACAGGATTTGGAAGTAGCACCGATGGCTGATCTAACTTTGGATGGGGGAGAAAACAACAGTAAAACTGTTTGCCCTCCATCTTCTATTAAGAAAAGGGCATATACAGGAACATTATCAATAAACAAATAGTTATTTTTGATCAGGTAAGTTACTTATATCCAAATTTTGCAAGTTAAACTCTAAAGTACTCCATGGTGATATAATAAATGCAGACTCTGCAAATCAGTTAAACTTTTTACCAAATGTAGCCACTTGATTGAGGATGAGATGGCAGTGGGATGGGCAGAGAGCAAGGCTGGGCCCTGACTCTGTCCTCTTCTCCTGCCTTGGAAACATCTCTGACCCCTGTCTGCAGTCCTTCCAGATTCCAGGCCAAACCTCAGTGGGTGCCTGCCAACCCCAAAGAGGGTTGACCAGACCAGGAGATGCACTTGCCCACTCTCTTTCCACATCAGCAGATTCATGCTCTGGTAATATTTTCTGCAACAACTGTGGTACAAGTGCCCACTCGTACCTGGGAGTGCTGTCTTCAGACCAAGCAGAGACTCAGGGACATCACCAATGCTGCCTCCAGCACCCAACCGTAGCCCTCCCCAATGCCTAAGCTCAGGGACTGCACATGTGGTTCTTGGGCACCCAGAGAGTGGCATGGGCCCCATTACAGAGCTTGGGCTTGATATGGCTACCCTAACTTAGTGCCCCCCTGGCTGGCCTGCACCAACAGATCCACACAAGTTCTAACTCAGGGATGGAGAAGGGAGTCAATCTCAGATGAGCAGATCTGCCCTTATATTTGGAAGCACTACCCCTAGGCCAAGCTGAAGTTTGGGCTCAAGAAACTGACAGAAGAGACATTCAGGCTGTCTGAGCTGCAGCCCTAGACTCACCCACCAAGCCAGCAGTACAGGACCAAGATATGTGCTGGCTGCTGTGCGTCTGTCAGGGAGGGAAGCCAACAGCTTCCTATTAAAGAGTGGGTCTCCAAAGAGTGCCCAGGTAACTGTGAAGAAATAACCTGGCCTATCAAGTTCTACAAGAAAAGAAAAAAAAGAACTAAGAAAAGGCAAGAAGGTGAAAGTCATTCCTAAAGTAGCTCTTCAGGACACACATCTTGCAGGTGTAAGGTGGATAAGAAGGCGGTGTTGCCCTGGATGATGAGGAACTGCTCCCCTACACAGGCTGCATTGGCAAGCTGGCTTTTGCTTGGAAGAATAAGGAGGTCTGGGAAGGCTTCCTGGGGGGAGCTGAGACCTGAAGCATTGACCAGGTAAAGGAGGACAGGGGAAGAGTTTTTGAATAGAGGACAGCACATGGAAATCTTTGAAGGTGAGAAGAGAAAGGGGAGCCACCAACAGGACAGAGTACAGGATATTGCAGATCTCAAACTGGGACAACAGCAGATGAGGCTGAAAAGGTGCATAGGTGGCCAGTATATGAAAAAACCTTTCTAAGCTAAGCTCAGGAGTTCGAAGTTTCCTCGCTGCTGAGTGCAGTTAGGAGGAGAGTGACACAATACAAGCTTTAGAAGTATACGCCTGTTGGCTGGGTGGGCTATAGACTGGGGTAAAACTAGAAGCAGGGTGACCAGGGTTTAAGAGTGTCTTAGACTAGCTCAGAGTAAAACAAAATGACATGAAGAGCAACTCTATCTGCACTTGCCTGACACTTAACACTTGCATAGCCAGCCACGGTTGCACTTGACACGTACTGATCATTCACTTCTACCGCAAGCCCATGAGGAAGTCACTATTACTACAGCTGCCCCCTGAACAACACGGTTTGTACTGCACGGGTCCATTTGTATATGGATTTTTTTTTCAATAAATATATTGGAAAAAATTTTGGAGATTTGCAACAGTTTAAAAGGGCATTTTGTTTAGAGAAACTACAGTCTGTGTGGCAATAGATCAAAACTAGACAGGTGAGAGGGAAGGAGGGAAGGAAGGAGACAGACAGGCTTGTAAAAACTTGGAAAGGACAATTAAGAACAAAATTCACCCACCTCCTCATACCACAAAACCACATTGGTCTTTTTTAATGCATAAAAAGTCCTACTGTGTATTTATTGTGTATAATACTTATGCAAAATATGTGTCTATTGCCTGTTTACGTTATTGCACTTCCAGTCAAGAGTAGGCTATTATTAGGAGCTAAGGTTTTGGGGAGTCAAAAGTTATACACAGATTTTTCAACTGTGCAGAGGTTGGCACTCCTAACCTCTACATTTTTCAAGGATCAACAGTATTTTTCTTTTATATTTGAAGCAGTAAGAAGTTGAACAATTTGGCTGGAGCCAAAGAGCAGTGAGGACAGAGCCCGGATACATCCATTGTGCTCTTAACCATTAATGTCTTCTCTTGAAGTTGGAAAAAGAGTGGACAACAGGTTCTGGAGACAGTTAGGAGGCAGAATTGACAAGACTTTGTGGTAGACTGGGTATGAGAAATGGAAGATCAAGAATGACTCCCAAATCTCTAGCTGGGGTAACTTGATGGGTGGCAATGTCTCTCACTGAGGCAGATGACACAGAAGATGGTCAACATCTTGTGGCGGGGATGGCGAGCACAGCTTTGGATGTGCTGAGCCTCCGATGACTGTAGAAAATCCAAATGTAGATGATGCTCAGTGAGTGACTGGACATACAGTTTTGGAGTTCAGGAGACGGATCTGGACAGGAACTGTAGAAATGGGAGCCACTGGATAAGAATGCTCAGGGAGAGTATGAGAGAGAGTGAGAGAAAATGGCATGAGGTAGAAGGAACCCCAAGGAACACTAACTGATTTGAAGAAGGGCTGAGAAAGAGGAGAACCCCAAGAAACTTCTGAGAAAGTAAGAAAATCAACATGTGGTGTCATGGAAGCCCAGAGAAGGCATTTCAATGAGGGGATGGTCAAAACGGCAAATGCTGCCAAATACTGGCAAAAGTCACTAAAGAAAGTCTGAAAGGTTTGTGGATGATCTCAGACCAGACGTAGTGGATTCGTTAGCAGTAGGTTAAGGGGCCAAAGCAAGGTAGGGAAGTAGAGGTGTGTAGACAGCTCCAAACAAGTTGGGCTGTGATGTGGAGGTGGGAGAGAAATGTCCTCTCAGAAAGGATTTTGGTTTTGCTTTGTGTTAATATGCCTGAGACCCAAGCAGCTCCTACGATGTGACAGGAGGGACTATGAAGAGAGTAGACTTGACTCTAGGTCACTGAAGTAGGTTCAGTAGAGAGTTACGGGATTTGGTAGCTGGTGGCTCCTATTTACCTGGGTTGCGGGGCGAAAGGTGGAAGGAACAGAGCATTTCACAAATTTGTTAGCTGGTCTGCCCAACGGGATGCGAGCTTTCACTGGCCAAGTCAGAACTTGGACCCGTAGCTCCCAGCTTCTTGTCCTGTTTTCTTCCTGTTGTACAACTTCTTTAAAGGTTTCTTTCTGCTTTTTCTCAAACAAATAGTATTGAAATGTCATTTTTCTTAAAAGCAGAATTACAACAGTCAACATTTAAGTAACCCTGTTTAATAAAGTGCTCTCTCTTTCAACAGAGGACTTTACTTGATAAGAATTTGTGGAGAAAACAGTATTTGAAATCCACCTGCCATGCTTGAGGTATGGAAGCTCATCTACTGAGAAGGATGAGGAATCACTTACGAATCTCAGATTGCAAGGCAGCCTTTAGAAATTCACTTATAAGTTATGCAACAAAAGATTCTTCAAGGAACTGAGTAGTTTCCTCCATTTTGGTTTGTGTTAAATAGAAAGAGAGAAAACTAAAGGGTCAAATTAAAGGTCATGGAGATGGGATTGGTTTGGATGATGTTTTTAACCTTTTATAGCAGAGTTGGGGACAGACTCGGTGTCCAAGAACTACAGACTGTGTGGCAATAGATCAAAATACAGATAGGTGATAGGGAAGGAGGGAAGGAAGGAGACAGACAGGCTTGTATAAACTTGGAAAGGACAATTAAGAACAAAATTCACCCATCTCCTCATACTACAAAATCACAGTGGTCTTTTTTAATGCATAGTCCTACCGAGTATACAGTTATGAAGTCTGCTTTGTTCACTTTGCACTATATACACTAGGCAGTTAGCCCTGCCATGGGCACCTATCTGTAAATATCGTTTGAATGGCCGCATGAGATCCCAGCCCAAAGCTGTCCTGTAGCCCATCTTCTTCATTCATAGACCGTATGCCCAACGGGATGCGGGCTTTCACTGCCCAAGTCAGAACTAGGATCCAGAGCTCCCAGCTTCTTGTCCTGTTTTCTTCCTGTTACACAACTTCTTAAAAGTTTTTTTCTGCCTTTTCTCAAACAAATAGTCTTGAAATGTCATTTTTCTTAAAAGCAGAATACAGTAGTCAACATTTAAGTAACCCTGTTTAATAAAGTGCCCCTCTCTTTCAACAGAGGACTTTACTTGATAAGGATTTGTGGAGAAAACAGTATTGGGCCGTATTTCCTCGCCACCTGCTTGTTTGCACAGTCAGGCAGGAACTAGGGGCTTGGAGCTAAGAAGAGAGAGGCCTTGTCTTCTGGATAATATAATTTCTTTAACTGGCTGGTCTTGAATTTTACTGTTAGAGCAGTAAAATAATCAACCAGCAGGAAAGTGCTAAGTTTGATCATTCAAGGATTACAGCTTCTCTATTTATTCTGTTTTCTAGGTGTCTGAGACAATTATTTGTTTAAGCTCCCTTGGGCTTGGCTGGGAGTTTTGGACAAACTAAGGTGTTGCACTTCACAGCCTTGAGCAAATAAGTTAATAGGCTAAATGTCTTTCTGTTGTCCAACAGGAAGGAGATGGATGGACAGTCATTCCCTGGTCAAATAAATTAAAAGACACTCATCAGATGCCACCTCCCACAATGCTGTAGGAATTCTTCCCCATTCCCACCCAAAAGAACAAGAAAGGCTATGCCTAAACCATCCTAACAATTCAGGCTATGATGCCAGCCCTGGGCTGTGGACATGCTTGGCCACCCTTCCTCTCTCTCCTTCCTCTCCACATCGCAGCCTTCCTGCAAGTCCAGCTGAAGTCCTCCCAGTGCAATTCCCCCCAGTCCAAAATGTCATCTAATGCGTTGCTGGGGAGGAACTTATCTGAGCTTCAGCTTCTTAATCTGTAAAACGGGAAGAATATTACTTAGTTACACAGTTCTAGGGATCTCTGAAATATTGTTGACTTCTGCAAAAAAGAGAAGTAAAGATCGTGAAAAGTAGTTTCCACGAAGAAGTGACCTCGATGCTCTCAAGGGAAGGAAGCTGATGTTTCTGGTCATGTTGGTTTCAGGAAGCTTTGCTTTACAAAGCTGAGTGAAGACCCTGGACCATTAAAAAGCCATTCAGCATTAACTAAAGGGCCCGGAGTGACTAACTCCAGGGGGGAAGGAGCACTAACTTCTGCTGCAGCAACTATAGGGGCTCCAGAGCCCTGGCCACCCAGGCCACCACAGTGCTTGCACTGCTTGCTCAGTACAACACAGTCTCACAGGCACTGGTGCAGGAGCAGGAAGCCTGGGTTCAAATCCCAGCCCTGCTACTTCTCAGCAGTATGACTTAACTGGATGAGTTATTTAACCCCCCTGTGTCTTGGTTTCCTCATCAGGAATGAATTCCTATTTCATAGAGTTATAATAAAAAATATATGTAGCAGCAGCCCAGTTTGAAAAAGACATATGCACCCCTATGTTTATCACAGCACTATTTACAATAGCCAAGAAATGGAAGCAATCTAAGTGTCCATCAGTAGATGAATGGATAAAGAAGAGGTGGTACATATACATAATGGAATATTATTCAGCCATAAGAAGAAAACAAATCCTACCATTTGCAGCAACATGGATGGAGCTAGAGGGTATTATGCTCAGTGAAATAAGCCAGGCGGAGAAAGACAAGTATCAAATGATTTCACTCATCTGTGGAGTATAAGAATGAAGAAAAAAAACTGAAGGAACCAAACGGCAGCAGAATCACAGAACCCAAGAATGGACTAACAGTTACCAAAGGGAAAGGGACTGGGGAGGGTGGGTGGGAAGGGAGGGATAAGGGGGGAAAAAGGGGGAGAGGGTATTACTATTTGCAGACATAATGTGGTGGGGACATAGGGAGGGATGTGCAACACAGAGAAGACAAGTAGTGATTCTATAGCATCTTACTACGCTGGTGGACAGTGACTATAATGGGATTTGTGGGGGGAACTTGGAGAGGGGAGGAGCCTAGTAAACATAATGTTCCTCCTGTAATTACAGATTAATGATACCAAAATAAAAATTATATATATATATATATATATAAAGCCCTCACAGCAGGACAACCAGTACCTAGACAAAAATAATCCTCTATAGATTTTGTTATTAATCAGATGCAGTTTTGAGATCTAACTCAACTCTTTTCCTTTCCCTTTGAAGAAACTTCTGATGCTTGGGAAGAAGCAACATGTGAACCACTGTCCCAGAGAAACCACCATTTATTCGGTCATTCAACAAATCATTGCTGAGTGCTGAGTGCTCTCAAAATTTGCATGCATGGAGGGGACTACTGTCCTGCTAATAAAACCTGCCCTGTTAGATGACACTTGTTTGGTGCTTTTTATGGGCCAGCCATTGTTAAGTGTTTCACTCATTTAGTTCCATGGCAATCCCGTGAAGTAGCTGTTGTTATCATTCCCATTTTACAGATGAGAAAACAGAGGCTTGGAGTTACAATTGCCCAGGTCAGCAAAGGAAGTGAGAAAGAAAGGTACCTAAAATTGCATACCCATCTTTAGCAAAGGGAAGCACACTTTATACCTGTTTGTATCCTTCACAGAGCCTTGCATTTAGCAAGTTCTCAAAAGTATTTTTGAGACTAATTTGTTAGTGTGCAGTTTCAGGGACCTTGACAAAAATCTGAACTTCAGTATTTTTCACTTATGAATAATACAGATCCATAATTCCAGTAAGACACTTATTTAATAAATAGCTCGGGCACAACTGGCTATCCACCTGGAAAGTTAGATCTGTACCTCACACCATACATTTTTTATTTATTACAAAATAAATTCAAGTTGACTAAAACTTAGGATTATTTTCTGGTTCCTCCGTTCCCTCCCAGAGGGTTTCTATATCTAAAACTTAGTTTTAATATAAAAGTATTAGAAAAATAGAGGATAATATTTGTATTGCTTAAGGGAAAAGGTGACCTTTTAAAGCAAGACAAGAAACATATGCTGGGAATAAAACAAAAATCCTTGAGAATTATCAGCCTAAAAATTAAACATTTCAGCATGGCACAAGATACCACTGCAAGGTCAAATGAGAAACAGTAACAGGGAAAATAGGTGTGCTTAGTATTCATAATAAACAGAGAGGTTCTATTTGGCAATCAGAGGTGGGTGTGTTTGCTGAAATTTGCAGGACTATGTCTTATGACCTGCCCATGGGGTCTCATCAGGCAGACACAGGGGTTGTAGACACAGTCTCTTACTTTAGTGAATATGTAAGTAAACAGAATAAATCAATTCTATTTATTTTAAATAATTCAGTAAGTTAATTCTATTTAAATCCGTTTAGCAGCAACTGGGACTTTTGAAGTGCTGTCCTTAGTCAGAACAATAGGCCCAGCTGGGCTCCTCTGGCCAGGCTTTCAACAGCATTCTTCCTGGTCCTTATTCTGCTGCTCCTTCACTAGTCTCCTTGCTATTATTCCTCAAGCATTCTAATACTTCCTGCTTCAGGACCTTTGCACATACAGTTTCTTTCCTTTGGACCCTCTTGCTCCATACACATGCTCCATATATCTCATGCTTGACCCCACATTTCATTTGGGTTTCTCCTGGAATGTCCCCTCCTCAGCCAGGCCCTCCCCAGCCATAAGCTCAGGGACTCAGTTTCTCCTCTCCAGTGTCCTCAGAGCCCAAAGCAGCACTCTACCCCAAATAGGAAATCAAAAATCTGTTGAATCATAAAATCAATTACTTCATTTGAGTCTCATAAATATATCTGTTTATCCAGGATATTTACATGTCTTGATTTGAACACAATCCATGACTTTTGTTTTGTCTGATATCCTTCCAGCTCAACACACTCGCCTCCCTGAAGCATTTAAAGGTTCATCCTTTCCAAATGTGCTAACGTATTCCCACTACAGAGATTTCTGTCTAAACAACTCTTGTGAAATGAATACTTGCAACAAAGAATGCTGCAATATGATTCATTCCTCTTTCCTCTAATGACAAAAAGCAGTCAGCATAGAAACTGATAGCCATCTGACAATTTGGCAACAGTTAGCAAGTCACTCTGCAGCATTCCTGTCCTGTGATGCTTCCAGGTTAAAGCAGCACTTCATTTCAGTGCCCTGCAACAATTTCCACCAAAACAGGAAGCTGTCCTGCCACTCGATGGGCAGGTCTCAAGTCAAAACTCAGCAGGCTCTGGCAGGACACAGTGACCTGACTATTTTACATCAGGGCCACACTCAATGGTCCAGTGATTCATGGAGAAGGATAAATGTTATTTCCATCACCTAGTATGGGGTAGGGGAAGGGGTGATCAATAAAATACAATGTTGATTAAAAATCCTTGCACTCAGTAACCTAAAATATGAGATTAAGGCAGGAAACTAGCTTATTGTAATGAATAAACTTTTGAATGAAATAGGTACTAAATAGAAGTCCAAGCAATGTGCTGTGGAAAGGCACATTAAGAGGGAAACAAGAGAAAAAGGTGCATTTGTGTTTAAGAATGAGGACATTTGGATTAAGTTGTGGCCGACTTAGTGGGGTGGGAAGGAGTTTGAGATAAAATAGAGACGGGAGGGTTATTGGTGAAGAGGATGCTAATGAATGAGTGATTCGGATGGTCTTACTGAGGGCCAGGGAAGTTTATGCCACAGTCTTCACAGAGAAGTGGAAGGCTAGATGACTGAGTGAGGAAGGCACAGGGGGGTTTGAGGTTTCAAATGAAAATAGTTCCAAACAGCTGGAGAGAATGAGATAGACAATAACCAGGGGTAAATTAAAAAGCCATCAGACAGTATTTGGGGGCCTGCTATAGGTGGATCACATAAATTTGTAATGAAGTCAAGCAACGTGGTTCTATGTTTTTGTTGCTATTGTTTTATCAGCACTGTTTAAACAGCTTCTGTGCACGCATACAGGAAATGAGCAGCTCGGTTTCCCTGTGGTGAGAAACCGAATAGGCTCCTGAAAAGAAAATCAGGAGTAGGAAGAAAGGAGGAGAGCACAGAAATAGTTGAACACATGGTCCGCACTGGATGGGGACAGCCATGAAGCCAGCGGGACTGACGCATGGAGAATAAGGAAAAGTTGAGGAACCAGAGGTTGAAATGCTATATAGAGCAGGTGTAAGGGGAAGGAGGATATAGGAAAGGTAAAAGGTCACCACTGAAAGGTGAGGAAGGAACTTCAGGGTTCATAACTTCACGTTCTGCACAGGCACCTGTCCAAGCAGACTGCAGAAGTGGAGAGGAAGAAGACACGGGGAGGCCAGATGCTGGATGAGTCACTCACCCTGATAACACAGGCGCCCTGGCTGCCTGCCAGGGACTGAGTGCTGGGCAAGCCCGAGGCTCAGGGGCCAAGATACTAAAGTCATCTCGAGGAGACCTGGAGGAACAAGAAGCAGGCAAGCTGGCTGGCGGGTGGAGGTTTAAGCGGGGGGGCATCAAAGCATCGTCTCAAAGCAGAAATGGAGAGCAGAGCGGTGCCCTACTCCTGGCTCCAGCACGCAGGGATTATGAGGCTGTGTGGAGGGATGTTAAAAAAATAAAATAAACTTTTAAAAGCTGAGCCCATAGGGAAGCGTGAGGACGATGACAACAGCAGGGCTTCCCAGTGCAACTTCAGTTATTCCTTGCTGCATGACTTAAGAACTGCTGGGCAACAGTTCTTAAGGAGTTGACTATGAAAAGGAAATGTTGGTGAGGATAAAGCCGAGTCAGGAAAGAATCTAAGAACCAATTCTCAAACTCCTATCTCCCCCCACTCCTCTTGTCTCCCTCCCTTCTCCTCTCTCCGTCCCCATAACCAAGGGCTGGAGTCCAACACAGTCAAGGCACTAACGAGCTCAAGGAGACCACGTTGGTGGTTATAAGCACCAGTTTTGGTCTCAGAAGCAGTGGTGCCCAGTCCAACTCTACCACTCCCCAGCTCTCCAGCAATGACATCATTTCTATATGCTTCAGTATCTGTACCTCTAAGATAGGATGAGATTATTATTTGTCATATAATTTTTCCACTCTTAGTTAAGTGCACTTCCAGAGCCTGTCATATATATGGTAAATATTTAGTAAATGTTAGGTATTATTAGATGCTGATGCTAATCATATTAATATCAACACTGCTAATATTAAAGTATTATACATAATACATGTTAATATATTATGCATATGTCTATATGCATTATATCACATAGCAGGTCCTCAGGAACTGTCTGTTGAATGAATACCCATGTACTTCTCCCAAGTTTCATTAATTTAGTTAGAGATACATTAGAGATACTGAGAAATTTGGTTTCCTCCTTCTTTCATATGAAAATTAAAAGACGACAGATGACATTTCTCTCTTGGATGGAAATGTTGAATAGGTCTCCCCTATTTGCCCTTACAACTAAGATGTATAAAGTCTACCACAGTTGCCTGCTGCCTTGCTTTCAATACCTTTGGACTAGCCACCATTCAGCTCACCTTCCATGCTGCCCAGGCACCAGGGCTTCTTTCTGAAATGGCAGTGGTCTCAGACATTTCTCTCCAGTTCAATGCTGAATAAGAGCAAATACCCTTGACTTGTTCGTAATCTCAGGACAAAAGCATTCAATCTTCCATTACTGAGTATGATATTAGCAATAGGTTGTTTAAAGATGTCCTTTATCAGATTGGGGATTTCTACTATGCTGAGAGTTTTTAAACAGGAACGGATGCTGGATTTTGTCAGATGTATTTTCTGCATCTATTGAGATGATTATGCTTTTTCTTTAGTCTTTTAATATAGGGAAATACATTGATATTCAAATGTTGAACCAATCGTGAATGCCTAGGTAAGTTCACATAGTCACAATGTGTATCCTTGTTATTCACTGTTAGATTTATTTTGCTAAGAATTTTTGCATCTGTGTTCATGTGAGATATTGCTGTACAGCTTTTTCTTGTATGTCTTTGTCCTGTTTTGGTATCACAGAAATGCTAACCTTATAGAAATGGCAAGTATTGCCTCCTCTTTAATTTCCATGTTTGTGTACAGGTGTTATTCTCCTACATGTCTGGTAGCATTCACCAGTGAAGCCATATGGGCTTGGAGATTGCTTTTATGTGTATGAGTTTTTAACTACAAATTCATTTTGTTAATACATGTAGTATTATCCAGTTATTTATTTCTCCCTGAGTGAGCATCAGCAGCTTGTGTTTTTCAAGGCATTCATTCATCTAGTCTTAGTTGTCATATTTATTGGCATAAAGTTGTTCATATAATTCCTTTATTCTCCTATTACTATCTGTAGAATCTGTACTGATGTCACATTTTTCATTCCTGATTAGTAATTTATATCCTTTTTTCTAGTTTGTCTAGGGGGTTAAAAATTCTCTCAGTCTCCTCAAACACCAGTTTTTAGCTTTTCATTTTTTGTTATTTTTTGGTTTCCTCGTTGACTTTTGTTTTTATAATTTATCACTTCCACCTTTATGCATACTTTGAGTTTCATTTCCTCCTCTTTCTAGATTAAGGTGGAAGCTAAGGAAATTGATTTTGTGACCTTTGTTCTTTCCTTATATATAGATGCTTACAGCTGCAAATTTCTCCTGAGTATAACTTTACATTCCAGATGTATTTATATGCTATTTCCATTTTCATTTACTTCAAAAGTTTTAATTTACTTTTAATATTCTCCTCAACCCAAGGATTCTTTAGAAGTGTTTTATCTACTTTCTAAGTATTTGCAGATGCTCCAGTTGTCTTTCTACTGGTTTCTAATTTTACTATCATCAGAAGACATACTTTAATATTTGAATTTTTAAGTATATTGAAAACTGTTTTATGATCTAGCCTAAGGTCAGTCTTGATAAATGTTTCATGTACACCTTAAAAAGAATGTGTATTATGCTGTTGTGAGGAAGAGAATCCTATAATCATCAGTTAGATCAAGTTGATTGATAGTTCTGTCGCAGGGAAGGGAGACCTGTGGGGTCCTATGCCAGTTCTTAAATGCTTAGACCATTACATAACAGTTCACTGACCAGAACTGGTCATATGGGCATAATTAACAGCAGGGAACTGGGAATTGTTGGGGACCACATGGATATAACAGTGGCCTTGCACATTTCTTAAAATGGAGGCAGAAATGACCTCCCTGAATGCACCCCCAGGAGAGGAGATCTGGAACCATAATGTAAATGCACTATCTCCTGAAATTTTTTAGAATGAAAGTGAATCTTGGTTTGCTATGAAGGATGACACCCAGGAATAAAATGTCAGTTCTTTTGGTCTTTAGTTCCCGCTCATTTCTAGTGTATGATATCTAGTACAAATTAAGTAGAAATATTTTACTATTTCTTAGACTGGATTTTGTGTGTATATGCTTTAGTGCTCCATCTGTCTGAGAGATTACAGCTATTATGTCATCAAGTATACTGAGTTAATTGGGGGCAGAAAAAATAGTAGATGCCTCAGAGCAAAGATCATTGCCTTTTATTGGTCTTACTTTAGATAAGAATTTCTGATAATGAAGAGATGCTTATTATCCTTTCTGGTAAGTCTTTTAATATATTTGCACATGTTCACTTTGGGATATTGACCTGGGTGCCTGATATAGACCGAGATCCTGCCCTCTATCACAAGTTCAGCAAAGTACAAATTTATGGCAACTGCTGGGAACCAGCTGCCAAAAATCAGTTTTTCTCCTGTGATTATCTCCCTTTGACCCTCCCAAAGAGCATCCCAGGCCTCAGTATAGAACCAAGGGTGAGATAAGGACACAAGGCTGCCCCACAGAGCTGCAGTCAGAGTACTGAATCCTTGAAAACCTATCAATGTGGAACAATGGACATTTACCACAGTGTTCCATTCTTCTTTGTTTCATGACACACACACACCCCAAGCGTCCTGTGACTAGGTAAGAGACAAATTTCTTCAACTTGAACCTCTGGAGTTCAGATCTCCATGTTCCTCTCCCCTCCGATGTCACATTTAAAAACACCTATTTAGGCTCTTGATATCTCCTCCACTAAACAGCCCTGCTCCCACCCACATCAGCTTCTGCCGGCTCTCCCTGCAGTAAATGGCTCCAGCAGCTCTCATGAAAAGCCCAGGAGTCGTTCTTGGCACCAGCTTTTTCCTCAGGCCCTTATGTCACCAGATCCCATTAATATCAGTGCCATAGTTCCTTAACTCTAAAACACTTAGATAGTCCCCAAGGCGGAACTATTTTATGAAGGTTAAACTAAATAACAGAAACTGTTTAACAAGGTAGGTGCTCAATATCTATGACTATTATCTTCTTACAATCTACATCAAATGGCCAGTAGGCAAAGGGGTGGAATGTGGCACAGATGGCTGTCACATTTCTGCATGTATAAACTTGGCTGGGTGGCACAGGTGTCCCTACATCCATTGCCGCCTTTGTGGGACACCTCACATGGATTTTAATTTGGATTCTTCACTCTTTTCTAAAATACCTTCAAAGGGCTTACATCATAGTGCAGTTTTCCTTTGAACTTTTTATTTTGACATCATTTCAGACCTACAGAAAACTTACAAAAATAGTGCAAGGAATCCCTTATATTCTGCACTGAGTCCCCAGATTTAATATTTTGTCTGTCTTCTGAACCATTTGAAAGTCAGCAACGTAGTGCCTCTTTATACCCCTAAATACTTCATTTCCTAAAAATCAGAATATTCTCTTAAATTACCATAGTACAACTACCAAAATCTGAAGACTAACATTGATACGATGTTAAGTTTTTTTTAATAAGAGATTTTTTTCTTCAGAGAAAAGGCAAAGGTTTGTGCCCAGCCTCCCTCCCGATGAGCCCTCATCTTGTTTTGACATCAGTTGTAATGCTGTCACTTTGAGGCTAAGCAGCATGCTATGTTGTCAACAGCTACCATGGAGAGAAGACTGTGTCACTGATGTGGGGACACAACACGCAGGGTTGGACAGGTTATTGCCCACAGAACCCTGGCTGTGGCCCAGTCCAGCCTCTCAAGAACAGGGTGTGATGTGGCTCATGTCCAGCATGGAGCTGGGCTCAGCAAGGAGGAGGGGCTTGGTCTGACTATGTGCATGTAAAATGCCTCCCCACCAACCAGTGTGAAACAGAATATGGCAATACTCAGATTTTTATTGTCTATAGACCTTATTCACATTTTGCCAATTGTCCTAATGAAGCCTTTAGCAAAGGAAAGTTCTGGATCATACACTGAGTTAAGTTGTCACAGCTCACATCTCTTTCCATCTTAAGCATTTCTTCAGTCTTTGTATTTAGTGACACAGATATGTTGGAAGAGCGCAGGCCTGTTACTATCTTCACCTTAGATTTACCTGATGTTTCCTCATGGCTGGATTCACATTAGGCACTTATGTTAGGAATGCCACAAAAGGTTGTATTCTTCTCAGTAGCGAAACAGTTATAAAATGAAAACCTAGTAGATACATGGAAGATCACCTGCCCATGCAAAGAGTAGAAATTGTCTGTTCTTTTCAGGCGGGTGTAATTGGAAAGATCTTAAAGGACTGTCTGTCACTCAGAGCTGAACATCTGTTTTAAGGATCCAGGTGACTTTGAAGAGAAACCATTTAATTTTCAGCACTATATATATAATTCAATTAGAGATAAAAACCAAATCTGACATATGTCAAATAGAAGATACAGATGACATCCCCCACACTTTTCACTATCCCTTCCATTTTATACTTTTGATTCATAAAGGTGCTAAAGAGACCAAGATCACAAGAATGGGTATTTTGGTGGGGGATGGGACGCAGTGACAACCTGAGCTGTTAATGGCTGAAAGTGACTAAGCTTCTTTAGGCTCTGAATGTTTTAAAATCTTCAACTCAGATTTTGTGATACTTAAGAAAATATTTGTAATTATGTGAGGAAGTGTATGCTACCAATTTATAACTGGTACATTTAATGTGCAATCTCTTCTGCCCATACAAGCATACCAGTGCACTTATATACGGCTCACATTTGTACATGCATACATCTAATCATTGAAAAGATCATTACTATACAATGGTAGATAACTTTTAAATGTTTATATTTTTACAAATAGTATTACTAAATACGGTTAGCACCTTTTCCTAGTTCAGACAATTGACATAGTCCTTAGAGAACAACAACAAAAAATCAGAATGAAGTGGCAGAAAAAAACCTGTGACTATCTCCACTGAACCGGGAAGTTTACCTCCCTAAGGTAATATTTCCAATATAGAAATTTGAAATATTTCCAATATAGAAAACAATGGTTTATTTTCCAACATTCAGGAAATTGCCAAGTTCAAGGTTTATTGTGAAATCTAAAGTTCATTTGGCATCAGTAATGTCAGTAGCAAGGTAATATTCAGATTTTTATCATCATGATTATCAGCACAGCAGCCATATAATATTGATTTTTAAGTTGGCACATTCTCATTTATTTAGAATAAAATAAAAGGTAACATTTCCTCTCCCCTGCACTTCCCCTCTCCACAGCCAAACCATGTTCTCTATTCTTTTAAGATATAACAAATGAGAAGATGAAAAAGGGATTTTTTCAATGAATTAAAAAAACTCAGCCATGTCATTAGGGCAGAGCTCATTCAGCCCAATCTCCTACACCATTTTCAGTTACAGCTTATATGATGACAGTTGATTTAACAAAGATTAGGATACATAATCAAATTCAAGGAAAGCAAATTATGTGCCGTGTAATTTTATTGTAGTGTCATTTTATAGTTATGGGTTTATTGCTTGAGAATAAATTACCCATGTGTAATAAGCATAGAAAATCTCTATTAAACAGAATTTTCAGTAAACCAAGCTATACCTGGTTTCCTGACCTCTTTGAATAAACAGATTAGTGTATTTACAATGCTATGCACCGAGCAGAGATGAATAGGGAAACCTATTCATTTAGTGTTTCCAATTTCCATCATGTAAATACTCCTATCATGCCCCATTTCAAATCATCAGCAGTTAAACATACAACTCATAAATTTCCTTCATATACAATTTAACAGTAGGTTCTTGTAAGTGGGTGCTAGCCGGCTTCAGAACACTACCAATTCTGAAGAAATTATCTAAATGGAGCACAGAGTCAAAGAATCTAAAATGCAGATGGGAAGAGAAAAGGATATAGTAAAAAGTCTCATTTGTTTAATTGCAGTCCCAGGAGAGAAAACAGGGAACAATTAACCTGTGACTAAGAATCCTCCAAAACTGAACAGTCTACAGATAGGAAAAGCCTTATAAACCCCAAGCAGAGTGAATTTTTAAAAACCCTTTCTTAGACACATGATAGGAAAACTGCAGAGAACCAAAGGTAAAGAGAAAATCCTAACATCTAGAAGCAGCCCGAGGAAAAAAGCTTATTGCTTTCCAAACAATTAGACTAAGAGCTAACATTTCAAGTGATAGAAACCAGAAGATGAAAGATAGCACCAAACTTCTGAAGTTATTTTCTATAACTGCCAAACTATAATTCTGTAATAAGGAAAATTGCTACTTTCATTCCTGAAGGATATGTAGACAAACACTACGAATGATACCAGATAACTGCACAAAAGGAAACAGAATGATCTTCACCCTGGATAACTCAGTTCCAGGTGGAAATGCAGAAACGCAGGAAGGAAGAACAAAAATAGTAAATCTAAATGAATATGAAATAACAGCAATGTCTTCTGCAGTTTAAAATGCATATGAACTAAAATACTTGACAACAATCGCATATAACCCAGGCAGAATGTTAACAGACTCAAGAGTGTCCTAAGGTCCTAAGATTATCACCAAAAATGTAAAAGCACCAATTAATATTAACTTTTTCCAAACTGATATATAGATTTGATGCAATCAAGCCCAATCTACATCTCAGCTGCTTTTTTTGTAGAAATTATCAAGCTGATTCTAAAATTCATACAAAGGACTCAGATTAGCCAGAACAACTGAAGAAGCAAAGGGCTACACTACCTGGTTTCAAGACTTATGAAGCTACAGTGACCAAAACAGAATATTGGCATAAAGATAAAATCAGTGGAACAAAATGTAGACCAGAAAAACTCCATATATATATATATGAACTAATTTTAAAAAATCCACACAACATGCCAGACCAATGCATTGGAGAAAGGATAGTCTTTTCAGCAAATGATCCTGAAACAATTGGATGTCTATATGCAAAAAAAAAAAAAATACTTTGACACATACTTCAAGTTAACTCAAAATCATAAACTTTTCATTTAGTTCTGTGCATTTGTTCTAAAACTATCATGTCTAGAGGAAATAATAGAAGAAAATCTTAGTGACCTTGGGCTGGGCAAAAATTTCTTAAGTATATCAAAAGCACAATACATGAAAGAAAAAAATTGCTTAATTGGATTTCATCAAAATTAAATGGTCCTGCTCTTTGCAAGATACTGGTAAGAGAATAAAAAGACAAGCCACAGACTAGCAGGAAATCTTCACAAGTCCTTTTCAAATAAATTCTTTGTATTCAGACAGAGAACTCTCAGAAAAAGCATTAACAAAACAACCAGTTTTAAAAATGGACTAAGGATTCAAACACACTGTATCAGTTAAAGTATACGAGTGGCAAAAAAGGACACGAGAAGACGACCAGCATCACTGATCATTAGAGAAATACAAATTAAAACCACAAGGTACCACTCTATATCTATTAAAATGGCCCAAACTTAAGAAACTGGCCATACCAACTGTTTTGAAGAATATGGAGAAATTGGAACTCTCACAATCTCCTGGCGGGAATGAAAAACCATATAGCTACTTAGGAAATTTTGGCAGTTTCTTATACACCCGTGATGTAACCTAGCCATTCTATTCCTAGGTATTTACCCAAGAAAAAGGGAAATATGTCCATACGATGACTTGTACATGGTTGCTTATAATAGCTTCTTTGTAATAGTAGAAAAAAAGGAGCCTCAAAACAACCCAAATGCCCATCAGCAGGTAAATGGACAAATTAAAAAATGCCAACACCCTAGTCTAAGGTAAGAGCAAAGAGATAATTGGTTGCTTAGGGAAAGGAGGGGAATGATGGGGAGAAGAACAGGAACAGAATACAATGGGAGAGGAGGGTTTCAGGGATGATGGGTGTGTTCATTATCTTGATTGTGATGGTTTCACAGATGCATACATATGTCAATATCAAGTTGAGTGATTTAAATATGCGCACTTTATTTTGTGTCAGTCATACTGCAGTAGAGTTTTTTTTTTTTTAACTACATTGAAGCACCACTTGCTACCTATTAGATGTGAGAAAATTTAAGTCTGGTAGAACCACATAGGTGAGATAGTGCAGAAAAAGGCATTCAAGTAAATAAGGCAGCCTCTATGGAGAGAGATTTGACACTATGAAAAATAATGTCAAAAGAGCACCTGCTCTCTGACCTACAATGCTACTTCTAGGAACTTATCCTACAGAAGTACTTAAATATGTATAAAACTATATTAGGATAGGATTATTTCTTGAAGCACTGTTTACAAGCAAAGTAGTAGAAATAACTTCAACACCCACCAATAGGGTCCAATTAAAGCTAATTAAAATGAATTATGCTAAGTTCATGTAAGAGAACACAAGATACTATGAAAAGGGGGAAGAGCTTATCATGTACTGATAATGGAAAGAATCCCAGGATGTATCTTTAGAGGGTGTAGAGCAGTATGAATAATATGCTACCACGTGAAGAGAATGTGAGTGAGAAAGCTGACGTGGAAAACCTGGCCAGAGTGTACACATTTGTAACAGGCATGTTCTCTCTGCAGTAAGAAACAAGAAACTAAGAAGCAAATGATAAGAGACTGAGACGTTTATGAGAGAATATCCCAATGGCTAATAAACATGAAAGTGCTCTGAACCTTCTTAGTAATGAGGAAAATGCAAATTAAAAGCACCACGAGATACTAGTACTGATCTGCTGAATAGCTAAAGTTTAACAATACCAAGTGTTAGTGAGGATGTGAGGTAACAGAAACTCTCCTATACTACTGTTTGGAGTATAAATTGGTTCGGCCGCTTTGAAAACAATTGGGTAGTGTCTACTGTCTTTAATAGCCCCTAGAAGTTGCACACACTCAATCTCAATGTGTGTGTTTGTTGGGGGGTGGGGAGGTTCCCACCCTACCAAGCAGTTCACCAGCACCAGCTGGGTATCCTACAATTCAACTCAATTTTGATACCATCTCCCCAGAGACAGCATGAGATTCCATGGGTTAAGGGCTCAGTCCCACAAGACTGCCTACTCTCTGCTTCAGATGCTAATCACGAGCCCGGATTGTCGCCTGTGCTTCTGCATCAACCAGCTGCAGATGGGTTGCCCCCATGTCCCCGCTCCTTCTCCTTCAGATGCCAGGGCTGGTGTTACCTGTCTTGCTGACAGACCAGCTAGAAATCAGAGGTTCCCACTCCAGTAATTGGGTTTGATTAATTTGCTGGCTCACAGAACTCAGGAAACTTATCTACTCACTAGAAAACTGGTTTATTACAAAGTATTTTAGAGGATACAAATCAATAGGCAGATGAAGAGATATGTAGGGCAAGGTCCTGTACAAAGGAGCTTCTGAATTCATGGAGTTTGGGGCCCCCACAGTGGCATGTGGAGCATTCTGGTTCCCCAACCTGGAAGCTCCCCAAAACCCATCCCTTTGGGTTTTGGGGAGGTTTCATTATATAGGCACAACTGATTAAATCATTGGCTATTGGTGATTGATTCAACATCCAGGCCCCCCTTCCCCTCTCTAGGAATCAGGGGCTGGGACTAAAAGTCCAACCCTCTCTTCACAGTTGGTTTCCCTGGCAACCAGGCCCCATCCTTAAGTGTTTTCCCAAAGTCACCTCATTAACAAATCCAGTTGTGGTAGAAAGGGGCTTGTTATAAACAAGACACCCATTTCACTATGGCTCTGAAATGATTTAAGGATTGGATGTCAAGAGACAAAATTATAACAAAAAATACTCCTATTGCTCTCATCTCTTAGGAAATTCTAAGGGTTTTTGGGAGCTATGAGCCAGGAACTTTGGACAAAGATCAAATATTTATGAGAAATACATTCTGGTCATCTGAATGACCAAATACATATTTCTTACAAATCACAATATTGCAGCCCCAAACTGGAAGCAATCCAAATGTTTGCCAACAAGAGAATGGATATATAAATTGTAGTATATCTACACAATGGAACAGTACTGCCAGGAATAAAAATGATGAACAAACTACAGCTACATACAATAACATGGATGAATCTAATAAAATGAGCAAAGAAGTGCATTACAAAAGGATATGCAAAATACGAATCCAATAATATGAACCCATTAAATTCTGGGACAAACACCAGCACTTAGAGATACATACTTAAGTGAAAAACTAAAGCGAGGTGGGGGTGGGGGGGTTGACCATAATAAGCCAGGCAGTGGTTACCTTTGGGAAGAAATCATGATGGGGAAGAAAGGGCTTATGGTATGATACAGTGTTCTGTTTCTTGACCTGGCTGATAGTTTCAGTGCTCACTTTAAAATTTATTGAGCAAAGCAGTGATGGTCTGTTCTTTCCTACATGTTCTATTTCACTGTAGAACTGTTAAAGCTATACAATGAAACATCCTGCTCCTACCCACCCTTTCCCTCTGCCACCCAGTTCCCACATCTTCTCTAATGTAAAGCCACTTTTTGGTTTCCTGCATATCCTTCTAAAATGTTTAATGCATATACAAGAACATGTCAATATATATACACACACACACCCTTTCTCTGACAGAAGACAAGTATATTGTTGCTTTCCACCTTGCTGTTTGTTGGATGAACTTCTTTGTCTTTTAGTTAACAATGGATCTTGGAGATCTTTACACATAAATATGCCCTTCTACAGCTGCATAGTTTTCTATTGTATCTATGTAACATGACTAATCCTCTACTGGAAGACATTTATGTGGTTTCTAATCTTCCATTGTTGCAAAGAATATTACACCAAACAACCTTGCACATATATAATTTTATATGAGCACACATATCTGTAGGGTAAAGCCCTAGAAATTGGATTACATAACTAAATGTGCATTTGTAACTTTGATAATGTCAATATAGAATCAATTTGCACTTTACCAGCCATTTAGAAAATGCCTATTTCCGACAGCCTTGCCAACAGTATGTGTTATCAACCTTGGCAATTTGCCAATCTGATATCTCAAAGAGTGCTAATTTACATTTCTTTTACTATGTGTGAAGTTGAGCCCCACCTTCCCATTTTTAAGAGCCATTTTTGTTTCCTTTCCGGTGAACTGTTTGTTCATGTTCTTTGCACATTTTCAAGTTTTAATCCTTTTCTTCTCAGTTTCTGGGAGATCTTTCCATATTAGAGATTAGTCCTTCACCTCCTCTGTGATAAGAGTTGCATAATAGTTGTGATAATCTTTTCTCCTGAATCACCACTTGAGTTTTTTCACCTTTTCTTATGGTTTAGGTTCTGTTTTGCCAATTGGAGGATTATTTTGTTTTTTAAATGCAGTCAAACTTACATGCTTTCTCTTTTGGGATTCTGACTTTTGAGTCGTAGTTAGAAAGGCCTTCCCCACTCTAAGCATATAGAGGAATTCTCCCATGTTTTCTTCTAGGACTTTTATGACTTCAATGTTTATACTTAAATCCTTGATCCATTTGGAATTGACCTTGGCCAACAATGTGAGATGTGGATCCAACAAAATACCCTCTCAAATCAAAATTCACTATTTTCTGACCTTTTTTTGAATAGTGTGCATTGTTGCCTATTAATTTCGATGAGTACTTTAAATTGAATTCCCCAAGAGCAGGATAAAGAATTTCTTGTCCAGAGGAGAGTATTCCAAGTTATCTTCATTCTGTACCTACAAAGTACTGAAGATATAAACAGTATCTCTCCACAATTGCCATGAAGTCTGCTTTAATGAAAGGAAGGAGAACCATACTAGCTCCCTTGCTAAATATCAGGAAAGGTGTAGCCCAAGTAATACATTAGCCTCCAAAGCCCTAACAGTGACAAGTCAGTACCCTGTTCTTGGCTCCCAGATTAGTCAATGGAGCTTGCATCTTCCTTTCACCAAAAAGGCCTGGTTGTAAGGTTCTACTGAATTCTAAGATTATGTTAACCAAGAAACTTGTTGCAAGTAACACCAAACAACTTGTTCACTTAATTCACTGCCCTGAGAGAATTAACAGGGAAAACTTTCTTTTTATATTTTATATCATGTGTAGTATATGCATGCATGTGTTTATAATGTAGTATGAACTTGCACTATCTTTATAATCAGAAAAAAAAAACAGGATCCATCCATCTTAAAAATATAAAATGTGTAGAAAGACAAGAACTTCTTTGCCAGGCACCTTCACTTCTGCAAAGGAAGGCCACTGTGGCCAGCACATCCCACCCTACAGATAATTTGCCCCAACCAAATACAAGGGCCACATATTCCAGTTGAAAATACAGGTTATTAAGAAAGGTTGTGATAGCATTGTGAAACATTTTCCCATTGAATTTGGTGGGCAAAACCAAGTAACAAAGGCATATAAACAGGATCAGATGTGCAGATTGGGAAGGAATGCAAGAAGCACACAAATTGTAAAGAGGCTAGAGAGACAGGTGGTTTATTTTCTCAAAAAAAATTTTTTTTCACTATCTCCCTCTCACTTAATCCACAAGGTTGAGTACCTCCTATGGGACAAACCATGCCAGCACCTACTTGGGTGTGGGTAGATCTCATTACAAGGATCTAAATTAAACAGATAGCTGAAGGGAAATGATTTTCCTTCAGTGGTGTGGTGTAGGAAAGGGCACTGGAATAAGAGTCCAAAACTTGGGCTTGGCTCTTTACTCATTGAGTAGTCTAGACAAGTCACCTAATCCTTCGCTAAACCATCACTTCCTCATCTGTAACATCAGCTAACATCTCTTCCATCCACATCCACAACTGGATTAAGAATTAAGTGAGCCAGTATGTACAAAAGAGCCTTTCGAAAGGCACAGAAGTGTGATTCAGACTGCCAGGTGGGCAAAAACAAGCCAAATGCTATAATTCAGCATCTTCAGTTTACTATATGGAAATTGCCAATCTGGGATCATCTGGAAGCCTCAGCCAGGGGCAGAGATGGAAATGGAAGCCTACCCTCCCAATGCCAAGCTCAGTGCTTTTTCAAAGCTGCCATGGTGCAGGCCGCCAGCAGGTTGACAGTGAGACTAGAGTATCGCGCAGCCCCCTGGCGCAGGTGGGTGTCCACAGCTGCGGGTACCACCAGCAAGGCTTCCCCTCCCTCCAGCTCTTGGTCACATTGTCAAACCAAAATCACTGAGCTGGACGAGTCTATGTGCTCCTGGCAGTTATATTCTAAGAGATTCTCAAGGCAAATTCAAAAACATACACACACCCACACCTACGCCTTGTACCTATTGTGCAAACCAGGGTCACAGAGCAGGCATTTTGATAATACAAGTGCCTAACCCCACCCTCATCTTCCAGAACTTCTCGTTGCCTTTGGATCAAGTCCAAATTTCTTTTGACATTTGAAATGCTACCAAACTGCCTACTTCTGTCGCTAACCCACCTGAACTTCTTAACCCACTGTGCTCCTCTCTGTCCCCAAATGCTCCTGCTACTTTCCCACAGCTCCACTTTCGTTTATGTGGTTCCTGAATGACCTTCCTCTTTGTCGAAACCCCGCCTGTCTTTGGGGTGGGAGGATTCCCCTGGCCTACCACCAGGAGAACGGGCCAGGCCGCCAGTTTTCATGCTCTTCGGAACGAGGTCCTCGTTCTGTTCTTCTGTGTTTCCACGATGCTCAGTGATGGGTCCATGCATGTAGCAGGAGCCCCACTACAAGCTCTTTCTGCTTCTGAGTTTGTTTTTAAGTTTTCTGTGTAGCTGGGAAAAAAAGTTCCAGAGAGGTGAAGGGCTTGGTCTGACATCACATAGCAGAGTGAAGACACGAAAGACAGCAGAGCAGGAAAGGAAGCCTGGCCCCCCTGCCTTCTAGCTTACAAGTCTGATCTATTTTTCCCCGGAGGGATGAGTTGAACCACAGAGCATTTAAAATGTGTGCGTGTATGTTTGTTCAGATTCCACTTTTAAGAGTGAAAAATTGAAACCACTGACATAACCATGAATATATTATGGCACTTCCATAGTGTAAGAGATTTAAAAATCAAAGAATTATAAAGATTAAAGTAGCCACTAAAACATTTTAACAGAGTCATTCCGAATCTTTAAAAAATGAGTTAGAGCATAGAAAGATTAAGATAGCCTGGAAAACAGCCACGACAAGTTGTCAGTCAATGAGAACAGGAGTGGGGGAATATGAATAACAATTCATTTTATAAGAAAGCAGTACATACACTCATATGCACTCACACATGCAGACACACACAAAAAGCCTGGAAAGCTAGACCTACACTGTTAACAGTGCTTCACTGCCCTGAGAGAATTAACAGGGAAAACTTTCTTTTTATATTTTATATCACGTGTAGTATATGCATGCATGTGTTTATAATGTAGTATGAACTTGCACTATCTTTATAATCAGAAAAAAAAACAGGATCCATCCATCTTAAAAATATAAAATGTGTAGAAAGACAAGAACTTCTTTGCCAGGCACCTTCACTTCTGCAAAGGAAGGCCACTGTGGCCAGCACATCCCACTCAGCTGAGGGATGACAGATTGAAATGCAAACAGGGTTGTGGCTCAGGACTGTGACTGTGGGAATCCCTGAGGAGGTGGTCCCACACCTGACATCTTAATAGTTCTGGCTGAAGAGTTTCCCCATTAGAGCCTTATCAAGCGGATGAGAAGATAAAAGCAAGTTATCTATTGACAGGAACCTGAGGATGGCAAGCAGGAGAGCTGCAGGAGATCTTTCTGCGTGGCCCTGCAGTGGTCCCAGAGCCCGTCCCACCCCGTTATGAAACGGCTGAATTTGCTTTCTCTTCCTCTCACTTCGAATGCTTTCTTGACTATGGTAGAAATAAGAAATGGAGCTAAAGAATAAAATGAAAAAAAACCACCCAGAAATAAGCTCATAAATACGGAGAACAAACGAGTGGTTGCCAGAGGGGAAGTGGTGGGGAGATGGGTGAGGTAGGTGAAGAGTATCAGGAAGGAAAAACTTCCAGTAAAAGTAAGTCACAGGGATGAAAGTACAGCATGGGGAATATAGTCAGTAATATTGTAATAACTTTGTATGGTGACAGGTGGTAACTACCCTTACATACGTTACAAAATGCTCTCTATGGTCATGGTCAAGTCACCGTGCTGTATAGCTAAAACTAGTGTCAACAATACCCCAATAAAAAATATTTTTAAAAAGGAGCAGAGACAGAAGACCTGGGGCTTAGCTTGGTTCTTAGCAAGGTATACAAGTATAAGAATGCCTTGTATTACTGGTCTTAAAGCATAATAAATTAAAATGGAGAATGATATCTACCTCATGCGCTAGTTGAAAAGACTAAATGAAGCAGTCTGTATAAAACATTTCCGTAAAGGGTGACACACCTCACTGACAGTGCTTTTATTATTCTAACCAGAGCCAAACACCCATTTGTTGAATATATCCTAAAATAAGAATCACCCAATTTAGCTCTTCGTCTTTACTATTTCTGGTGGTTTGAAATGAGACCAGCCACCTTCTGAGGGTGCGGTGCAGGCCACCACCCAGAGCTTCGCCCACCCCTCTGTGTTGTGGCCCTAAGGCTGTGCTGCCATTTAACAGAGGTCCCTGCTTCCAGCCTTGACCCTAGCTGTTCCCCATGTTGCAGTTCTATGGAACAAGGAAAAATATAAGCTGGGTTATGTCATTCTCTGCTCATGACTTTCTAATGCCTCTTAACTCAACCAAAGCCAGATTCCTTACAAGGTGCTTCGAGGCTCCACAAAACTTTCCCCACCCCTTCCAGGCCACAGACCACTGCTCCTGCTCCCTCCCCGCCACCACCTCCCTTCCCCAGGGCCTCTGCACTCGCTTGTATTCCATAACCTGAACACTCCTCCCCCAGTTATTCACATGGCTCATTCCAAGTCACTACTCAAATGTCACCTTCTCAGGGGAACCTCCGCTGATCACTCATGTTCAGGTTACGTTTCTCCACAGGTTCAGGTTACGTTTCTCCACAGGTACACACATCCTACCCCGCCCTTTCCTGGCTGGTTTACCTCCACAGTGCTGGGCACCATATATTTTACCTATTTTGCTTATTGCCCACCTACCCCCAGTGCAAGGCTTGCTCCATGAGAGCAGGGAGAGTTCATTTTGTTCACTGATGTATCCCCCCATCCCTAGACTAGTAGGTGGCACATAGAAAGTAGTTGATAAATATTTTTTGACTGAATTCTGGTCACACAGAGATGGAATAATGAGTCGAACTAGCTTACTCAGGGACCTTCCAAAATAATAAGCAAAAAGGTAAGCAGGTGAGCCACCCACCTTTTGGGGGTGCTTCTTAAAATTGGAGGGGTGTGTGTAGGGAAAACAGGAAGAAAACCAGTCAGCAATGGAATCATTCACTTAAATTGACAGGAATTTACACATTGACAGGAGGGGGGCAATTGCTCATTTTCATGAAGGGCTTCCCACTGTCAGGCAGGGTTCAGGGTTACAGCCCTCCAGGAGGGAGATAAGAGAACTTTCAACAACATAGGCTCAACACGGGTATTAGGATACAGACAATGATAAAGCAGGCAAATAATACGTGCTCACAGTAAATGCATTTGGTCTTGGAGCCTGGGAGACAATGGGGCATTTCCTGGGTAGAGTCAGATAAAAAGTAGGAATGACTCTCCACCGATAACTCCACGGGGCTCTACCCTAGTGCTGGGGTTGCTATCAGTCTCGCCGCTGCTTACCCAGCTTGAGACTCATGCATATGCTTGCGTTTATCTGACCACAGAAATTCCTGAGAGTTAATGGCTGGGCCTATAAGAATCAATAAGGAGTGACTGTTTTACTGGAATGGCATAGTCAATAAACACTGGGCGGGACCCCCACTCTTCTGTGAGTCATGAGGAAACCAGAGGGGACCAGAGCCTGAACATGAGAAAGGACCGTTTCACCCTCCCAAACAACCAGATAGGAGAGGCTGAACTTCCTCCAACACACCTGTGGTCAGCCAGGTCACTCTGGGAATGCCCTTTGCATAACCTGAGGTCTGCTCTTCTAGAAGAGTTGGAGGCTAATTCTTGGAGAAGGGAGATTTCATTCAGCTTTGTGACGAGCTCTGCCCCTCTCTCACCACCTCTTTCCAACTCCTCTTCAGCCTCTTCCCCTTCTCTCCTCTCCTCCCCTCCCTCCACCCCAGATCCCAGTTGCATTTCTCCCGCCGTCTCCAGTGACTATGACAGCCTATGATGCCTTCAAGTAGGGGGGTGTTATTGAGGGGGTCGGGGAGGAAACTTTTCACTTTCTCCTTGGATGTGTTTCGTTCCTGGAAGCCTGAGCAAGTTGGTATTCATTTCTTTATTTACTTACACCCACACCTATCCTAAAAAATTTTCATATAACATATTCTAAAGTAACAAAAATCAAGAATAAGTAAGAAAGATGAGGCAAAGGAACAAAAAGGACAGGACATAAAATGGAGTCAGGGATGTACCAGGTAGTCTTAGTCCTATAAGAGGGTTACAAATTCTCAATTTTGCTTTTTGGCTAGAAAAACTACCAGTAACATGAATCCTAGAGGTCTGATTCAAGAAATAAAGTGGTTTGAGACACACATGCCTGACGTGATACCAACAGGCAAAGAAGTTTCTTCTACAGATATAACATAGGGAACAATGTCTAAACAATATCTTTAGAAAGGACAAAATGACAGTTTCACAAAACTACTTCTTTAGAAGCTCCCTCAAGGAAAATCAGGAGCATCTCTCCACAGTCATTTATTGACAGCTGCTCCAGGGAAGTCCAGGTCCCAGACATCTGGTAGTCCGGCAGACCTCGTTGCAATTTTGTACCCCACAGATGGACTTGGTTTGACTGGGACTGTTTTGTGATTGTTGTTGCTATTGTTTTAAAGTTAATGCCTTTAGGAGGGGCGTGCCTGCTCCACTTCTGCCCTCTGTTGTTTTTACTCCAGGCACTTCATGCATCTGTGTTGCCTAACTGGCCCCTGAAGGCATTGCCTTGGAGACCCAATCGTTCACTTACTTATTCAACAGATATTTTCTAGCACCTGTTATTGCCTGGCACTATTCTCTGCAAGCAAGCAAACAAAAGACATGTTCCTGCCTCAGGAAGCATAAATCCTAGTGGAAAGAAATAAGCAATAGAGAATTAAGGAGAAGAAGAAGAAGAAAAAAATATATATATATATCAGGTATATCACATGGATAAATGTTATGAAAAATAAAGCAAGAAAGGGAGAGGAAATGCTGGAGGAAGGAAATTTTTATGGAGTTGCCAGGGAAGACCTGCCTGCAAAGGTTACATTTGAGTAATGACTTGAAAGAAGTGAGGAAGCTGTGGATATCTGGGGGCCAGCAAGTGCAAAGGCCCCGAGGTAGGGAGGAGCTGGTCTTGTTGGAGAAACAGCACTCAGCTAAGGGTGGCCAGAGCAAAAAGCAAGGGTGAGCCAAGAAGCCATAAATGGTGAGAAGAAATGGTAGCACCAGGCAGAAAGGCAGACATGAGTGGGGCTGGAGAGAGAATAAAGTCAATAAACCCACTAAAAGGGACTCAAAGAGTTAATCAGATAAAACCAGAGAGACAGAAAGGACTCACAGAGTTAATTAGTTGGACTTTCAAGGGTCAGGAGTGACTTGGAATTTTGTCCAGACATTTCTCAGAAGAAAAACAGCTCCCTAGATAAGAAGTTTCCAAGCACAGACACTCCCCAGATAAAGAAAACATCAGAGCACAGGCACAGCAAACATCAGAGCGCATCCCATGTCTTCATTTACCAATTAGATCAAGCCTCCAAGGCCAAAGATTGTCAATCAAGGACTTCTCTGCCCTGCCAAAACCCCATAGAAGAAGCCCAAGAGTAAACAGCCTGCCTGTCTGACCTCAGGCAGGCCCGCTCTGTTACCCTCATACAGAGTATGATAAAACTTCGCTTTCTTGACTTTGGTTTCATGTCTCACTCTGACTTCCCTGCAACTCCAAACTGAGTTCCTTCCCAACAGTGGAAGGGCAGGGCAGATAACACAGGACCTGATAGATCACTGTAGGTACTTCAGAGGAAGTCATGGAAGGGTTTTAAGTGAAGAAATGACATATCTGACTTAAGTGTTAGAAGGACTGATCTGACTGCTGGGCACAGTGGAAGATCAGACTATTGCAATATCCTGATTTTGAAAGGGGAGTTACTATATATTCTTCAAGATGTTCCCTGTTAGCATGGTTTCTTGCATACTTTGCCATGGTATACCTGGCAAATAGCAGGCATGCAGCCAGTTCAGGGTGAGCCATGGGATTGAACATCAGCAGAGCTGAGAGCAAGAACTAAAGAACCAGGCCAAGACGGGTCGGGAGACAGTTACCACTCCCTATCAGAGGTGAATTGGCAAAGTCCTCAAAAGTCAGTTTGATTCAGCTTAAGACCCAGGGTGGACTAACATCCCCTGGGGCTGGGCTACAGCACCTGTTGGCTGGAAAACAGTCAAGTAGCAGGTAGAACAGAACTTTCATCTCAGTCATTAAAAAAAAAAAGTCATTAAAAAACCGTGGAACACTTCCCTGTGAGCCGAGTCACTTCCTGGTGAGTCCTCCAAGACAAACGGCCACAGACCAGGCAGGAAGGGGCCTGGGATCAAAGACCTGCTTCCTGGGATGACAATCAGCTAAAAAATTATTAAAAGCTAGGGGGCCCAGACCATGGGTTATGGGCCTGGAGAACAATAGCCCTTTTTTTCTGGTCTGAAATGAGTGTTTCCCTGTGTCCTAGCAGTTAGGGGCCCCTGTGTGCAATGGAAGACAGCCCCAGGGACACCTCAGCTCTGCCGTTCACTGGGTGAGCAACCTGGCGCAAGTCACTTCTGGGAGCCACAGTTTCTCACCTCTAAACTTAGAGTTTTATGAGGCTCCAATGAGATTATAAATGTGAGGAACGTAATGTAGTTCAAAATACGGACTTACTCAGAATTCGTGCTGGTTCCCTCCCCCTCCCTCCCTCTTCCCCCATACAGGACGGCCAGGACAAGGTCCCAAGCAAGTTCCCCTACATTGCTCTGGCGGTTTTGACTGCTGTTTTGTGTGCTTTCCTTTTCCCAGGTGTGGCGCTAAGGGTGTCTGAAGCTCTCCTGCCCACCAGTAAGGCCTGAGAAACCTGCCCCTTATACCCCTCCACGCACTGCCCTTGCCCAAAGGTCCCTGCACCAAGGAGGAAACCCTGGGCAAGCCTCCATGGTGGAGGGTGGGAAAAGCTCCACAGACAGATCCAGCCAGCCCAGCTTCAGGAGAACCCAGGCTCCTGGAAACTTGGTGCAAATTTCTCTCTGAATGTCTTACACCACCAAATAAAGAAAAGGCAAGGTTGCCCAAGAGGGCTTCATGTTGCAAGAAGATAGAAAAGAGGAAGTTCCTTGGTGGAAGAGAAGAGCTTCCCTAGGTGTTCATTATGTAAATGAAGTCTGTTCAGTTTGAAGGAATGCATCCTGCCCATGGTCTACATCTGGGAGAACTAGGAATTAGCTAAGGTGCAAACACAGGATCCTGACACTGCAGCCGGACATACTTTGCTCGCCCGTGTCTCTCTGCCAGCTTCCTCTAAGGGCTGTGGAAACTGCAAAGAGACTGGGAGCCAGCTGACAGCCACAAGAAACACACAGATACAAAGAGGGGAACTGAGTCACATCAAAGACCTAGCATGAGAAGCAGGGGCTAGAAAGTCATGCTGCTGGCATCTGTGGAGCCCCCCAGGGCCCAGACCTCTCCATCCAGCCCTCCCTGGGTGGTGGTGCCCAGATTCTCCTTGATTCACAGGCCCACATCCTCAACAATAAATCCACGTGGCTTGAAATAACTGGACTCCAGTCCTTCCACTTATGGAGGTCACAGTGCTACTGTCCCCACTGGCCTTTCTAGATTTGTTTCTGTCTAAAGGACCAGCCCCAGGCCACCCAAATCTGAGCTCCTCTCCTCTGGCTGGTATAAGATAACTGAGGTAGAGGAGGGACATAGGACAAACATGATTAATTTTTCCTGCCTATGACAAAAAATGCTGAGCTACAAATAGAATAGTAAGAACAGGAGGAACTCCATCTTAAGGCTAAGATTCCATTTTAAAAAGCAGGAAGCTAGGAGGTAAGATCCCTAACATATTTTTTGGTAGTCAGCCAATAACCTATTCTATCTTAAGGCAGGGCAAGCAGATCTAAATGATATGTTTCCACTGCCCGATGGTAACAATTATCTTGGAGAAGAACAGGACCAATACATTCCTTGTGTTAAGTCTATCTTACAGAATATCTAGAGGACTGATCATGTTATGTCTCTCCCACCAGAGACAGACATCCTGAGACCACAGGTCAAGTCTAGCTCCCCTTGCCCTTTACCCTATTCTTGAAATCCTTAAAAACCCAAATCCTAAACCTGTTTTAAACATGCTTCCTCTCTCAGGCTGCCCACACTCCCTTTTCTCCAAGTGTGTACTTTGCCTTAAATTAAGCCTTTTTGCCCCTCAACTTGTTGTGCTTTGTTTCCATGCTCTTCTAAGCCTCTTGGGAGATCAAATAAGAAACATCTTTTTCCAGTGTTGCATCTCTGTTACTTTGGTATTTCATTCAACTTTTTAGACTTAAGCACAAGTCTTCTCTCTCTCTGTTCTACTTCGAACAAGGAGGGAAGGGCTACTGAGAGCTCTGATTTGGGCTTGCAAGTTCCCATCTCCTGGGTGACCCAATGGGACTGCAGCTGTAGGATCATGCTCCTTAGGAGCCTGCCTGAAAATCTCCTTTCTTTGCTTTGGGAAAATTCTCAGAACATAATCTCACTCCGTCCACTGCTCAGTGGCTCCCCCAAATCCTGAGGTGGTAGGGGCTTAGTCCCCACACCATGCAGATTCCAGTAGACACTGGGCACCAGGTGACCCTGGCTTCAGGAGTTGGCAGGGGATCTGCCCCATGCTGAGCAGCAGTTCAATCAGCTCTCCCTTCCTCCCTGTGGTCTTCCTCGCTTTCTGCGGCCTGCTCTCCTGCTGCCACTCATCACTACTCTTGCTTTAATGAATTCTTCCTCACCTACACTCCGTGAAGCTGTTCTCAAATTCTTTCTCTATCGGAGGCAAGAACCCTCTCCCAGGCTGAGGCCTCCCCAGGCACACAAGGAGATCTCCCCACCCTGGACTGCCCAACAACATAACCACCCTCCCCCACCCCACCGAGTCCTTGGCCTTCTCTCCTGTTTTCTGGCTCTTCACAACCCCCCAGTCTTCTGGTCCTTACTGCAGATACCAGATCTCAGCATGACATATGAACTTCAGGGTCATCTCTGTCAGATTTGGGGCTTCCAGTCTCCTCCCAAACGTGCTTGTGTGAGACACACGCCTGTGGGCCCCACCCTGGGCTGTCCTGGGTCAGCTGCAGCCCAAGGCTCTGCACCCACCCTCACCTTGACATGTTTCATCTCAGCTCCCCAGGCACGGACTCCAGCCCCGGGGGAGCCCACAGTCCTGCCACTTCACCCGAATAGACTCAGAAACTCAGAGTAGCAAGAGAGGTCAAAAGCCCTTGAACCCTTGCAAAGCTTGAATGCCCTCTGCTGCAAGTGGCGGCATGTGTGCTCCTTGGCGGGAGGAGAGGCGTAGGCAACACAGCCCCCGGGAACCCTCCGGCCCCCGCTGGATGGAAGGGAGTCCTCCTGACCCCTGCTTCTTCCTCTGGGGCAGCCCTTCCGGAGTCAGGCCCTTACCTGTCTCCTCTTGCTCTTTTTTCTTTCCTCCCAACTAAACGTCTTCAATTTCTTCTGCCTGCTCAGATGCATCACGTTTGAATCCCCTCACTAGCCGAATGGCTCTTACTTAACGTGCTTCTCACACCTTATTGTGCACAAATGCCACCTGCGCTCTCACCATTCCTTCTTGGCGCAGTCGGTCTGGGGAAGCCCGCGAGTCTGAGTTTCTAAGAGGCTCTAGGTGACGCTGACATTGCTGGTCGCCTCTTTGGGTAGTAAGACTTCCACCCGGATGGCCTTTCTACTTGGGATCCCCCAGAGCATGTTAGAAACATGACTCTCAGGCCCCATCCAGATATCCTGAATCAGAATCTGATTTTAACAAGATCCACAGTTGCATAGTGTCCCCTTTAAAGTTCGAAAAAAACCAGAAGCTGGTGACCGTGGCTGCACATTAGAATCACCTGGGAAATTGGAAGACAATCCCATGGCCCAGAAGCACCCCAGACCATTATACCAGAGAATGGGATCCAGGCATCAGCAGTTTTAAAGCTCCCCAGGTGGTTGCAGTGTGCAGCCAGGGTTGAGAACTCAGCTGTTGAACGTCTTAAAAGCAGGCCCTACCTTGGAGACCACAGCCAGACCAAGGCAGGATGTGCTCTGTCGCCTTTAAATTCTCAGGCACAGCCAAGGTCCCGTTCACTCTGGGCAGCCATCCACAGTGCTAACTCCTTTTGAGGCAGTACAAAGCAATGGGCAGGAGCTCCACTCTGGAGTCAAGCAACCTGGATTTGAATACTTATTCCAATATTTGTTAGCTGCATGACCTCAGAAAATTTACCTAATTTCTCTGTTCCTCATTCCATTGTGTGTAAAGTGGAGCCAAGATAGTAACTACTTCCTAAGGTCATTGTAAGGGTTGAATGACATGAGAAGAAGCATATAGAGTTCTTATTACAGCACCAGCCCCAAGCAAGTGCTCTTTGATGCTGAACCTTCAGGTGTTTTTCAAGTGCAGCTGCAAACCCACATTGACTCACTTTATCAGTTGAGGCTTCCCTTTGCAAGAAACTCTTCTTTATCCAATTCTGGCACCTAGGCAGAAAAGCATAGTAAAAGATCGTGCCCAAAAGTAAGCACAGAAATGGGGCCAGCTCCAGGGATCACAGTTAGACACTTGCAAGTGCTGTCCTGGGAATGAGTCACTCCCAGTAGCTTCTATGAGCCCCTTAGCTCAGGGTTCAAATTGCCGAGCCAGAATCAGAACTGGCTCAACTGGAGTCATTTGCCCCCTTTGTGGAATAACACTTCCAAGAGGACCACTAGCAGGAAGCTAGTTCTCCAGAAAAACCAGAGGCCGTCCCCTAAAAGAAGGTGGAGGCTACCCCACATTTATTACTCATTTTTAAATGCAAGTTTTTATTTCTTCTTTAATGACAGCGTTATGGAGATCTAGTTCACATACAATAAAATTTAGCCTTTTAAAATGAGCAATTCAGTGGGTTTCAATATGTTTACAGAGTATCATCCACCATCTGATTCCAGAAAATTTTCATCACCCCAAAAATAAACCCCATCCCGACTCCTCATTCCTTCCACCTGAGAGCCCCTGGCGACCACCAATCTGCTTTCTATCTCTATAGGATCCACCTATTCTGGACATTTCATGTAAGTGGAATCATACAATACTTGTGCTTTCATATGTCAAAATTTCTTTCCCTTTTATGGCCAAATAATATTCAATTTATGGATATAGCACATTCTGTTTATCCATTCACCAGCTGATGGAATTTCGGTTGTTTTTATCTTTTGGCCATTGTGAGTAATGATGCTATGAGTATTCTTGGACAAAATTTTATGTGAATATGTGTTTTAAATTCTCTTGGGCATATACTTAGAACTACTGCATCACCAGGTAACTCTAGGGTTACCTTTCAGGAACTGCCAGACCGTTTTGGCTAGCGGCCGCACCATTTTACATTCCTACCAGCAGTGTAGGAGTCCCAGATTTCTTCACACCCTCATCCATACTTGTTACTGTCCATCATTTTTACTTTAGCTATATTAGTGGGGTTGAAGTATTTCATTTGATTTGCATTTCCTGATGCCTAAAGATGTTAAGCATCTTTTCATGTACTTATTTCCTCTTACATTCCACTCCCTAAATTCAGTTGATCATCTCAACTGATCACACATTTGGATCATGCTCCTAACTCTGCAATTCTTTCAGTTCCCAGTCAACTACAGATATCATGGGAGTGCCCTCTAGAGCTGTTCTCCAAAAATATAAATATATATTCAACCTCTTGGGACAAGTGACAGGACCCTGCAGTATGCCACAAAGGATCTCTTAGGTTGGCATTGATGTGGCGAGCCATCTCTGAGTAAGAATGAGGTCTGCCCTAACCCCAGCTGGCTATTTGCAAAAGTTATAGGATTCTTTTGTCACCATCTGCACTGGGGCTGCTTCTCTGCCCCTCTGCACTGTCAGCAGGTGCTCTGTCCACCACCGGGGCCTCTTCTTCCCTGCATTTTCCAGCCTAGCCCTCAAACTATGAAGTCTCAAGACCACATCCATGGAGAGGAAACCATACCTGGTTTCTCCAGAAATACCCAACACCTCTCCTTTTGTTTGGTTGGCCTATTACTCCCTAGGTTCTTTCTTTTCCAAGGAGGTACGGTGCTAAGGAAGGTGAGAAGACCATTCCTCCTCCCAGGCCAACACTGGGTCATTAAGTGACCGGGGCTCCTGAATATACAGCCGCTCTAGCACCTTGCTTGGCCAGGGCCCAGCTGAGCAGCTGGAAAGAGGATCCTCAGTTGGGATGCACTTGTCTCCTGTTTTTAGTTCCTTCATCCAGAGCAGGGAGTTTTAAGATGTAGTCCATGGACAGAGTCAGACTCACCTGTGTGGCAGGGAGACCCTCCAGAAGTCTAAAGCTGAAACTCTGGGGTGGATCCTGAAAAGCCTTCATTTGGAACGCCCTCAAGGATTCAAACATACACCATGTGTGAAAGACAGACATCTAGAGGTATTCTTACTAATTTATTGCTAATCAACATACATGTATACATAGAGATCTTTAAAAACTGGTGTTTCAGTCCCAGGACACACATCCCGTGATCCACAGCGTGAGGACTAAGCACAGGCCTTCTCACTCCTCGTCCTGCACACCTTTCCCTATGTGTAGGTTGCCTTGTCTTGTCTGTGGAAGTCTAGGGCTAAAGCCTGACTCTACAGGACCTGCCAGGCCCTAGGGAGTTTTCCTGGGAGGTGAGGGGTCCCTGGAACTCTTTAATTTTCTCTCCCAGTCCCTTCCAAGATATAGGTTTCAAATCAAGAATCCTAGAATGTATGCTAAGCTGTAAGATAAATATCCACATAACCCATATATGAACTAGTGTATGCCAACTTTCTTCACCACCTCATCCCCTAACAAGCAGAAGGGACTACATGCAAGTTTAAATAACTATAGACACAACTCAGTTTCTGCACCAAATCATACCACAGATTACTAGCCCAACTATGACTGGCTATCTTTGACAGGGTGTCCACCTTGGTCCGATTAGCTGTGACCAGGGTCATTTAAAGAGTTGTGCACAGAAGTCACCATAACTGATATATCTAGTATAGTCCACAAGGTAGCCCAGTCACAGAAGGGCTACTGAAAGTAAATTTTACGATAATAACTAGTGTGCCGTATAGTTTAATGTTATTTGCTGGTTCACTGATGCCTCAAATAGAAACGCCACACTCCTATATTTAATACATGTTCAGGAATGATCATTTGTTAGATGATACTTATTAGTTACCTATTAACAATTGGTCTCTTGTCTAAACATTAGACTACAGTTTATATTTTGAGAGAGATTCAGGGTCCAGAGGGGGGGAAATCACAATGTAAAGAGAGAACTCTCACCACCAACAACCATTTTCTCTCAGAGAATAATGAACACCCAGGGGGCTTTATTCAAAGGCCCCGGGAACCTACAACTGCCTGCAGTAGATGAGAACTACTAAAGGAGGTGTCACCAAAACAAGGTGGCAAGAAAAGTTATGAAAGAGAAGAGGGATTTTTTTTCAGTCTGAAACTAATGAGTCTTGTACACTGATGCTATAATGCTAACTTCCACTCCTTTCTCACCCTCCTCCTTCCCCTTCTGCAGCTTTAAAGGTCTGTGACATGCAGACCTGCATGGATCTGTGCAAAGGACGGCCCTGGTACAGGAATTCCTTCCCGGGAGTTTTAGGAATGTTACATGGTTGTAGCAGGAAATGCACTAGACCTGGAAATCAAAGAATCTGGGTGCTCAGCCTTGCTTCCCCAGAGATAGGACCTTGTCCAAACATTCTTGAGCCTTAGTTTCCCTGTTTGCAAAATAGAAACACTAATTTCTTACTCACTGGGTTGTCCAAATTAAACGAGAAGAATTTTGAAGTATCTGGCACGTAATAGGGGTTCAGTGAAAATTAGTTTCTTCACCTGAGAATGAAAATAAGAATAACAACATGGGGTGTTATAAGGGCCGAATATTTAGGTAAAAGTAGTTTGTTAATTACAAAGTGCTATACATGTATCGGATCACCGTTATTTAAGAAATTGTAAAGTGGGTGTGCGTAGGAGGTATAGGTTTTTCTTCAATCTGTCAAAAAAAAAAATCTAGCGTATTGCTCCATCTAGTGGTAGAATTTATAGTTCAATAGTTTAGTTCAAAAGCCAAAATGAGGTTAACTGAAATGACTTCTTCCTGAATGGTTATGAAGCCAGAGAATTCTACACCATCTAGCTTTTAGAACACCCGTTGAAAAGAGGTCTGTCATGAAATTTATTTTTCACACTGCCCATAAATAACATGTGCATAAAAGAGAGAAAGGGCATAAAAGCTCTTGGCAAAGAGTAAGTGTTCCATGAATGACTAATTCCTGGTGCCTGATATTTTTACCCTCCTCTTGGCATTTTATCTCCAAATATAGACCCTTTAGAAATATTAGTCAATAAAAGTTAATTAATTAAACAATTCATTTTACTTGTCATTAATCAAAGACAAGTAATCAGGAACTATTAATTAGAGCTTCTAATTAATCTGGCACAGGAAGCTGCACTGGCAGGAGCTGTTACCATATGAGACAATAGAAGGAAACCTGAAATTTTAGTTCATCGACCAGTCCCTTTATGGTTAGCATCTGACTTCTGTTAGACATTTTTGAAATATTTGGGGAAATGTGACCATGCCTTCAAGTAGGTCACGGTCTCAGGATGTGCAGGTATACGTAATGGGGAGAGTATTTTTTAAATAATTTGCTTGTGTCATTTGCATGTCCCTGCCCCCCACCTGCCCCCTTACTCTGCAGAAGCATCCATTTGCCCAGAGGGAGAATTGGAATGGTAACAGCAGGAATGCCAACAGAAGGCAGTCCCCGTTCAGTTTTGAAATCCAGAATAGATATCTTGAAAACATAGGAAGATAAATCTTTAAAGCCAGGCTTTGTCAGGAGAAAAAGAATTTTCTAAATTCCTTTAGCTCCAGCTACTGTCAAAGGCCACCGACTCCAGGCCAGGGTATAAACCTGCCTCCACCGCACAGAGAGAACTCCCCTTCCGCCAGCAGGGCTAGGCTCCCCCATCCCCAGGAATGAGGAGGAGAGGACAGAGCCGATAGCCGCCCCAGAGAGGAAGCAGAAATAGCCCAGCTCCTTGACCCCAGTGGGGTGTGAGGAGGGGAAAGAAGCTAACAAACTTGGCCCCGCTTTCCTTCCTCTTGGGGTGAAATCTGGAGCTGAAAAAAACTGGCAGGAATGCCCGGGTAGGTTTGAGGAAGCTGAGAACATTGTGGGGAGAGCGGAGAAGGCTGAATTCTTAAGAAAGCAGCATTCCTTCCTGTCCAGCAGGGTTTGCGCGCCAGCACAGCAGCTGTGAGACATGTAAGTTCCTTAGCCAGACTCTAGGGAGCCCTCCTGAGGGCCTGCAAGGACCGGCGCGGTCCTGGGCTCCGGCGGAAGCGGGCATCAGCGCCTAGCACAACGTGAGGCACCCTCAAAAACGCTTGGCTAGAAGGGGTGGTGTTGGTCAGTAGAGAGCGCTAGCAGGAAGTTCCAAGGAGCGCGGACGACAGGCAGGTGTGTGGATGGAGAATGATAATAGTGATAATCCCAGGTGCACTTCATCTCTTTAAGCATTATGTAAATTGGGATCCATTCAGGAAAGCAGAAATCTCCCTGGTATTTCAAACAGCTATTTCATACAGGGAATATGGGTATGGAAACTGAGGGGGACCGTGAGGCTTTCAGATTCCAGGAGCAGGAAGCCCCTACTGACCGTGTAGCTGGAAGAACAACATATTAGCAACAAGACGGACACTGAACGCCTGAATTGTTAATAGCATTATTTCATAAGGACAATACGATGTAGGGAATTCTTGCCCCAGATCGCCTGGCTCCCCCTTAACTCATTCAGGTCTTTGTTTCTCAGCAAACCCTTCGGCCCTCCTGCGCTTGACGGGTGCCTCCGCCCGGGGTTGTCCCAAGCCCCTGCCCCTGCTTTACTTTCCTTCAAAGCACTTACCATCAACTGACCCACCTGGTCATTGCTTGTCTTCTCTCCTGCCCCAATATACACTAGAATTAAAACTCTGGACAAAGGCAGAAATCTCGATGTTTGGTCACCTGCTGCACCCAGCCAGTGCCGAGCCGGCACTAAATCACTCTTATGGTCACAGTCTGCCTATCATACTATCGTGAATCCTCCCCTACAAGCCCACTTCTAACTTCTCTGGCACTCAGTTTCCTGTTCCAGAAAATGCGAGAATTGAGCTCAGTGATCTCCAAGGCCGCTTACACTGAGGCACTGCTTGGTTCCGGGTTCTTCCTATCGAAGTGGATACGGTAGGAGTTTCTGCTCTCTCCACACGGGGGCAGCAAAGAACAGTGAAGCTCAGAGGGCTGGCCCGGCGTTGGGGAGAACACTTCGGGGATGGCAGCAAGGGCGGGGGACACGCAAACCCCTTCCTCCCCACCGTCCCTGCTCCCCTGCGCTCTTCCTCCAAGCCTCAAAGAGGCGTCAGATCTTTACTTTGTGTCCCAACCTATTTCCAAGAAGAATCGAGTCACAAGTTTGAAAATTAAACAAAGCATGGCAATTAGGGATAAAAACAGACCAGAGACCCTCTGAAACAAAGAGACACGCTGAGATAAGCTAATTACAATCATCGAGTACTTCGTTTAGCTCCAAATATCTAGACATGTGAACAGGGCCGGGATTAAGGGGACTGAGGCACTCACCTCAACTGCTGAATGTAAGGCGAGGAGCAGCCAAAACCTTGTGAAGACAATACTTTGTAGCAACATTTCTAAAAATCTCAACCAACCAAATGAAAAAAAGGCCCTAATGAACAAAATATCATAATTTTAAATGAAATTATACGAAACATGTATATAGGGACACACATTTTTCTCTTCGCCTCAGTTCCAAAATGCCCCCACACAGAACAGCTGGATCTGGCCTTTTTCTAAGGTTTGATATGTTGTTCATCATGCATTTCTGTACAGCTTGCAGTTTGTACCTCTTTATCCCCTTCACCTTTTTCACCCATCCATCCACTCCACCTCCCTATGGTAACCAATAGTCTGTTGTCTAATTTATGTTTACATTTAAATGGCCACCTGTGACTAATGGCTACTTTAATACAGTGCAGTTCCAAGTCAGTGATTTTCACATTTAACTTGCATTAGAATCTGCAGGACTTGTTAAAGCAGATTTGCTGAGCCAATCTCAGTTTCCGATTCAGTAGGTCTGGGATGGGGCTGAGCGTTTACATTCAAGTTCCCAGGTGATAACGATACTGCTGGTCTGGGGACACTTTGAGAACCACTAAGCCAGACAGTATTGATTTCAAACAGCGGTAGGGTATTGAACAAATCACTGTATGTGTTGGGCGTTGGCTTTCTTATCTTGAAGCAAAATGGTAGCCTGGCCTTTGGAGACAGATAAGGATTCCTGCATTAATTAGCTATATGACCTGTGTCTCAATTTCAACTCCTATATAATATTAGTTAATGCAAGATGGAAATAATAGTACATATCAAATAGTGTAATACAAAAATGAAATGTGATATGGCCTATATGCCATTTTGTACACATTTTTTAAGTCATTTCCTGCTCAGAAAGTATATTAAATTACATTATATATGAACATGTAATTTGTAACACAAGAAATAAGCACTTCCACAAAATAACTAAGTCGAGATTGCCCAGTGCCAGTATATTAGTTATCTATTGCTATGTATAAGGTTACTCCAAAATGTAGTGACTTAAAACAACACATATTTGTTATCTCACAATGTCTGTGGGTCAGAAATGTGGGCATGGCTTAGCTAGGTGTCTCTGGCTCAAGGTCTCTCATGAGGTTGCAGTAAAGTTGCCAGGGCTGTGGGCTCATCTGAAGGGCTGGCAGGAGCCACTTCTTTGTTTTGTTAATTGTAGTAAGATATACATAAAATTTGCTATTTTAACTATTTATAAGCATACAGTTCTGGGTCATTAAGTACATTCACAATGTGCAAACATCACCATCCATCTCCCCAACTTTGTCATCTTCCCCGACTGAAACTCTATACCCATTAGCTCCTAATTCCCCGTTCTCTATCCCACCCCCAGCCACCACCGGCAACTATCACACTACTGTCTCTGAACATGACTGTTCTAGGTACCTCATGTAACTGGAATAATACAATAGATGTCTGCGAGTGGCTTATTTCACCTGGCATAATGTTCTCAAGGTTCATCCAGCCTATATAGCATGTGACAGAATTTCCTTCCTTTTTATGGCTGAATAGTATTCCATGGTGTGTATATACCACAGGGGCTCATCCATTCATCTTTTGATGGACACTTGGGTCACTTCAACCATTTGGCTATTGTGAATAATGCTGCTATGATCATTAGTGTACAACCATCCAAGTTTCTGCTTTCATGTCTTTTGGGTAAGGGGATTCATTTCCAAGGTCACTCACATGAGTGTAGAAAGGGTCAGTTCATTTCAGGCTGTTGGGCTGAGGGCCTCAGTTTCTTGCCACATCACACAACCCTCTCCGTAAGGCTGCTTATGCCAGGACAGCCTGCCTCCCCCAGCACAAGTGATGAGAAAGACCAAGAAGGAAGCCACAAGCTTTTTATAACCTAACCATAGAAGTGACAACCCATCACTTCTGCCATACTCTATTCATGAGAAGTAAGTTAAGTCCAGCCCACTTGAGGGGGCTGCACAAGAGGGAGAATATCAGGAGGTGGGGAACCATTGGGAGACATTTTCAAGACTGCCTACCAAAGCCAGAATCTTGACTAATAGTCAGGTGGGTCTGCAATGCACGTTATCTATGTAACAGGATACCTAGAATAGTCCCTTAACTCTGGATTTATGTGGATGATGAAATAAGTTTTTGAGATTAACTGAATCCAAAACCCAGAGTGAGAAATATAATCTGCTATACATTATTTTAAGTATAATTCTATACAGCCAATGCCACCACTCGGTGGGATTCTGAATTCACCTGCCAGGTTTTCCTTTCCTACAGAGCTGACAGTTGTTTGCATACAACACATACCTTTTGTCAGTCTAGTCTGCCATTGGCTCTTCCAATCTATACAAACAAGCCTCAAATGCCAACTGGCCATTGGGGCCCAGCACCACCTGTTCTGGATCTCATTTCCCAACTTAAACTCTGGGCTGTGCACCCTCAGCCTCCATACCAACCTTTACCCCTGCTGAAATGGAGTTTGTCCTTTAACCAGCTCTGATCCCATTGATCCCAATGCTGGTCCTTGTGGTGGATGCACCTCATCTCAGGCTCATGCCTGGGGAAGCCATGCCTGCCCCAGCGATAAGACTGACTAGCCTGAGGGTCTCCCGGCCCTTCCCCACATTCTGCCTGTCTGCTCATCCCTTCCTCCACGCTCTTCTGCTCTCTTGTGTCTCAGGCTGGGATATCACTTTCTCTGGAGGTTAGTCACTTTCCATAAATGGTCCCAGCAGATAATGGGACATTTTAGTTGAAAACATGGACTCCTCCAATATACTTTCTGTGTAACGTCACCAGTATCTCCCCTTTCTCACTCCATTTTTCACTACTTGATACCCAATGCTGCAAACACTAGCATTTTGAAAATTATAACCTAGCCCCTTTTTTAAATTATAATCTCCATTCTACAGATGAAAGAACTGAGACTCAGAGAGGTTAAGAGGACTGCCCGAGGTAACACAGCTAGAAGAGGGCAATGTCAGAAAAACTCCATATAGTTTCAGTTGAGTTTCCTGGAAGTCACGAGTGGTTTGTGATTTGTTTCAGGCTGAAAGCCTAGTGGGATAACCACAATTTCGAGGGAACCATATTTTCTGTTCTGCTATGGCCTTACATGCATCTCCCAGTTCACAGAACCACAGTCCACTGCCTAGGACAGCCCAAGCACAGGGATGCAATGCCGGTGACCCTACAGCCCTGAGACACTGACTGACCTGCTTTCCCTTGCCTCCACTGATAAAACCAGAGGAAGACATCAGACCTAGGCAAAGCCGATACGTTTGCCTCTCTTAGGTACTTGGAGTTGGGGCATTAAAAAGCAAAGGGACCCAGAGGGTGCCACTATGCAGCCATGCAGAGATGGGTAGGTGTCAGTGGCATAGCAAGTGAGTTAGGTGGGAATAAAAGAAGGTATCTTCAGGGACAGTGTGGTGGACTGGGTGGGCACCCCAACTGTGGAAGGAGGCTGCCTGTTTAGCCATGGCTCCCACATACTGGCTGTGGCATTTCAGGCAAGTTGCTCAACCTGTAGCTGATGCAGCTTTCTCATCTGTAAAATGGGAAAACAAACAGTACTTAAGTCACTGTTGTAAGGAAATGAGTTACCACACACCAAGGCTGCGGCCCGGGCACCCAGCACTCACTAGGAGCCACCAGCTGGCATTGTTCCAGAGGCGAGAAGGTGCCCTTGGCCTGGGAGATCCACCGAGGGGGCAGCTCCCTGTGGCTTCCCAGGTCCCAGCAGTTCTGCCAGGACTTGGAGCACTTTATTCAACCACCAAAGGGTTTCCACACAGAGGTAAAAGGATTTCCCATGGAATCTTGCCAAATTAAATTCTGCCTCACGCCAAAGGTCTTGAAATTTAAAAATCATACACATTTATTTGGAAGCTTTATTCTTTTTATTGCAAATTTCTGGTAAAGGAAAGACCATGGCAGCTGATCCTCATTTAAACTTGGGTGATAACAGTGCGCTGGAGCTCAGTGGCACGTGAATCACCCAGGGGCCTTAACACGAAACGATGCCTGCGTCCCACCACCCAGAGGTTCCAACTTAACTGGCCTGGGGTAGTCTGGGCATCAGCAGTTTTTTGGACACCCCAGGCGATTCCCACATGTAGCCAGGTGGAGACCCCCTACTCATGATGTGGGGCTGGCAGAATGGGAAGCGCCTGAGCAATGCAGCGGACGGCTCCCATCCCAGACCTGCTCACGTCACCCTCTCGGCCTGAGCCCAGCGTGTGTCCGCTGACACCCTCTTCCAGGTTGTCACGTGTGCTGACTCCCTCCTCAGAAATCACAGAGGGGAGAGACGCTGGAGGGGCCGTGGCTCTCTGTGCTGTGGCTTGTGCCTAAACGTGGAGACCTGTACTAAACATGGTTACTCTATCACAAAAAGAAATTTCCTTTCTGAGTGCAAAAGAGCATAGTCTTTTTCTTCAATTATTAAGTGGAAATAGTCTTCCTATACAGAGTTGTGACAAAATAAGGAAATGTGTTGGATGACTATTCCTTACATAACTTCTCAGGTTTTGATTTTGTCAAGCCATTGGAGGTCAAACATATACTTTAGCAGCATATTTTATATGGGTAAACATTAACAGCCAGTTAGATAATTCATTTATGATTTATCCTAAAAATAAAAAATGCTTTAATTTTCCTGAGTCCTTGGCAAACAAAAAAAGAACTTTGTATGAGTTTTAAAATGTTTAAAGTATTCCCGTTTTCCTTTCCCTGGGCACCCTCACAGTTTAGAACGGTGTGTGTTGCACTTTCCATTTTTACATACATCGGTGAACAAAACAACACAGGTGCCAATTTTCAATGTCCACTCAAATATGGCAATTGAAAATAAAACACCTATCAACCATCTACAAAGTTGCTCAAAGTGAGTTTCTTGACAGTGTTATAAATGCAATATATCAATTTGCTTCTCCGTCCATACAAAAGTATGAAGGTCTAGTCCATTAATGATACTGAATGAGGAGTGTCTTAACAGTGATAAAATTCTTAGAACGTCTAAAAAATACATAGGATCCCATTTTCACATCATAACTCTGATGTATTTTCATGCCTTCTATTTTGTCTGCAAAACTGTATAGGGTACGGTGCACCAACGTGATAAAGCCAAGGCACAGAATACAGTTACAATAAGTATATGCAAACCTTAGCACTTTGTGCCAATTATGGAAACATTTAGAGAGGAGATCATAAAGTTTTGTGAAAAACTCTCACATTCTAGTTTGATTAATGAACTGTTAATTGCACAATAGACTATTAACCACCATACCATTATTAAATATATGGCTATCACAGTACAGGCTGTGGATAATTGAAAAAACTTTCAATATTAAAACCTGGTATAACTAGGTGGTCAGTGTAGATGTTGTGCCTTGCGTTATGTAGATAATTGTCTTGAGTTTCCATTTGAAATTATAATCTATATGGCAGTCATCAATTTTAAAACTATTTTCATTATATAAATGATGGGGTTTTTCCCAAATGTTAAATCCCTTCCCCCTACAAAAGACAGATTACAAGAAGATAAACAAATAAGATATGTACAGATAACAATAACAATAATAAAATCCAAATATGGACTCAAAGGTTGAATTTTAATCTAGCCGGACATTCTCTTAATTTAGGGTAAGGAGCAACACATTCCTGTGACAATTCATTATTTTCTTAATTTAAAAAATCACCATGACATTATTTCAAAATAGTCAAGTCTTGGCTAGAGCGTCAAGCATTGAAGGAAAATTGTTAAGTCTTTTCATTCATAAAACGAAGGGGATAGAAGCCTTTCAAAATCCAGGGCTGGTCGGGGGTGGGGCGGGGCAGGGGGGTGATTCCATTGAATTTAGAGAAGTGGAATAAAGTGGTAAAAACCGTTTTTAATACTTTTAAAGAAAGAGTGTTTTCAAGACTCAAGGCAAACATTAAGACCCATGAAAACACATTTCCTGGCACATGCACGCCATGGCGAGAGCCATCCTGAATGCAGCGGCGGCCTCACCACGGAGGCATCGGGCTCCCAGTCCCACCGGCAAAACCACCTCCAAGGTCCTCGTTGCCCCCTTCACAGGGGAGCTTCTGGCTTCTGCACCTGCTGGATCTGCTTCTGTAGCTGGTCCTTGTCCAGCTTCATCCTGGCTTCAAGAACTTGCCTGAGGGATCCTATGCTTTCATAGATGGCTGTAAACCCTTGAACAAGAGGTAAATTTCACACAAGTTAATATTAAAAAATAATGCTGTGTCAAAGTCTACAGCATATAGTAATAGTTGATTTGGACAGAACTTATCAGTAGATACTAAAGGTACTGAAGTAATAGTTTGATGGGAAACAGGATAGTTGCATAGTTTCACAGTATCTCCCTACAGACTTTTTTTTTTTACAAAGGAGGAAAGGAATTATTACAACAGAGACTCTGACAGAAGCACTTTAACCAAGTGACAGAACTAACATTCAGTACCAGGAGACACCGAATTCATGTGCCCGATAAGGCACCTGGGAAACACCAACACTTCTGCGCAGTCCTGTCCAACATGCCCCACCTGAATCTGATCAAGAGGAAGCGCAGGCTATCCACAAAATGCTAGCCTGTGTTCTTTAATGACGTCAGTATCAGCGAGGAACTGATCCAGATTAAGAGGCTAAATTAAGTAACATGTTAACAAATACGATCTCTGATTCTGGATTAGAACCTAGAGCAGGGAAGGTTTGCTATAGAGGAAACAATGGCAAAACTGAAAAGTGGACATTGAAAAATATTTCACTGATATACACCATACCATAGTTGTTGGAGAATGTCCTTGATCTTTGGGTATATACAGTGAAACTTTAAAAAAGGGGAAAAAGGCATCATGAGTTCTGCAACCTACTCCTAAATGATTTAGGAAAAAAACATAGTCTCACACACACACACACACACACACACAGGGATTAAACAAATTTCCACAATGTTAACAATTGCTTAATCGAGATGGAAGATATATGGAGTTTGGGGACTACTCTTGCAGTTTTCCTAAATATGTAATTATTCCCAAATAAAAGGCTAAAAAAGAAATAGTTCCACATCAAAAGAACATTTCATATTATTCTGTATCCCTACTGGTTTCTAAAATAAATGTTTAAGAGGTCTTCATTAGTAAATTCAGAATTTTCTCTCAGGAAATTTTCTTTATATGGTAATTCATGAAAAAATTATTAAAAAATAATGGTCTTATTGAATGGGAAGATAAAACATATTATTAAATAAAAGAGTATGTTACAAACCAGCATGTATAGCATGAACTTTCATTTGAAAAAGCACATATATATCCTATATGTATGGAAAGATAGAAATAAAAATGACCACTGGGTGAGAAACTTTCTGGGAATTTTTAGAAAATATTTTATGCTTTATGATTTTCCATTAAGAAGTGTATTGTTTTTATAATAAAAACTATAGTTGACCCTTAAACAGCATAGGTTTGAACTGCACAAGTCTACTTATGTGCAGATTTTCTTAAATAAAATACATTAAAATTTTTTTGGAGATTTGCAACAATTTGAAAAAATATTTTCTTTTTTCTAGTTCATTGTAAAAATATGGTAGGTAATACACACATGATACAAAATATGTATCAATTAACTATTTATGTTATTGGTAAGGCTTCCAGGCTATTCATGGATTTTCAACTGCATCAGGGGTTGGTGCCCTTAATCCCCAAGTTGTTTAAAGGTCAACTATATTTGGCATTTTAAAAGGGCTCATATACATTTCTTAGTAGATACTAAAAATTAACAATATCAATGGTATGTTGAATAGACAATAGGAAATCCACTCCGGAAATGATGCAAAGTTAAATATCAATGAAATATTAAAATACCGTATTCTAATAGCCCACAGACAAAGAAAATTCATTTTTATCTTACAAGTTCTTCAATTCATAAATTTAATCGTGGCTTCCAGTTAAATAAAATAATAAACTTTTGGTAGTAACAACAAAACTATTCTTGGCATAAATATTTTTTTTCCATATGACCAAAGTAGAACAATTCCACAAAAGAAAATGATGGAACCATAGAATTGGAAAAAGCTGGGAGATAATTTCATCCCTGGTCTCACACCATGTAAGACTGTCTTCTCTTTCCTGACCACAGTCAACCAGTCTCTGCTTGAATACTTTCAGTAACAAAGAGTTCTCAAGCTCAGAAAGCCACCAGTGTCTTTTTAGGACCCATTAAGGATACTTCTGCCTTATATTAAGTCAAAAATCATCTTTGGGTAACGTCCACTTATTGGTCCTAGTTCTGTATTCCTGAGCTCAGAGTATAAACCTAATCTGTCCTTCATATGGTAGCACTTCAGAACTGGAAATTGGCTTTAGCTATTTCTTCTAACCAAATGTGAATTCATGGGCCCTGTGGACTTCTGATAGAGGAAAATAATTCATTACCATGGTGGTATACTTCCAGCAGCCTAAATAAGCCTGCATAAACCCCTCAAAGATATGTTTATTTCTGAGACATAATGACCTTGGCTACAAACAGGAAAGAATCCACAGATGGGACTAAAGAAAATGCCTATCAGTTGCAAGCTAAGCAATTCTAGTTTTGTTTGCCTGTGCCTCATGGTGGCTTTTCATGTACTAGGAACCAAAACATTTAGCTTCATACAGCACAGCTACTTAGAAAACCACCTAAGGGCATGTCACTGTTACTACCATTAGCTGGGTTCATAGGTAGTTGTAGAGCGATACTAATTAATTGGGCTTTGGGTCAAACAGAATATAAACCAAGAGAGCTGTTTTCTTTTTGGCCTACCAGCATCAACTTCTGCTTTCATTTCCTTCATGTCCTCGTTCATCTGTAATTCCAGCTTGGTGATTCGCCCATGCACCTTCTCCTCTTCTTGTTTTGTTCTCTGCACTTCCATAGTCTTCTTTTGACTCTCTTCTATTTTGTCAAGTCTGGCTGACATCTGGCTGAGTTTCTTTTCCACGTCCCTTTCACTGGCTCCCTGAGATCCATGATAAGAAGTGCACCTGATTACTCCGAAAACAAAGCCTGCATTGCATTTGCATCGGTCATATCATTTAACAACAATCTGCAGAGAACAGAATCACAAAGGTTGCTTGTTGCTCACTCAAACATCCATTCTCCCTTTCTTCTTAACAGACCCTGATTTTCAGCTGGGTATCAGGTCACCCAGAATAAAGACTACCTTTTCTACCGTCTGCTGAGTTTGGGGTGGCTGTATGATTAAGTTCCGGCCAATGAGATGTAAGTACAAGTCTATGTGGCAGGTTCTAAGAAAGGCTAAAGGCAGTTGAGGCATATACTCACTGCCTTCCTTCCTTCTTCCTCTGTTCCTGGAATTCATTCATAATGGCTGGAAGTCTAGCAGCCATATTAAACTATGAGGACAAGGGTCACTCTCTAGGACTGGCAGAGTTAAGGCAGAAGGATCCTGGGTTGCTGAGGTTAGACAAGCTGCCACATCAGCCCTGCATTCCCTACACCCAGACATACGTGAAAGAGAAACAAGATTCTAGCTTAAGCTGCCATTATCCTGAGATTACTGTTAGTGTTTAAACCAATCCACGTGTAAAAATAAACAGGGATCTAAAGACCCAGAAGCCTACAAATGTAGTGGTCTGAATCTAAGTAAATCAATCAGTAGATCTGATAATATAGGAGAACACTTAAAGAAATATTTGGAATATTAAATGTTTTCTTTCCTTTCCCTTCCACCATGCTTGGTTTATGGGTTATCTGTCTGCAGGTAGCTCTGGAGGCCAGGACTATAAACACCAAGCTGTTAGTAGTCTACAGAATAACAAAGCTCCCTTGATGTTTTTTAATGCGGAATTTGCTACTCTACTGTTCAGCAATAACAGAGAGGCAAACTGCACCAATCACTTCTGCTCCATCAAAGTGCAACAGGAGAAAGCAGTGCAAAAAAAAAAAAAAAAAAAAAAACTGAAGGGAGAGTGATATGGCCAGATTAAAAAACCAAACCAAAAAATCTTCTTGCCAAGTACTGGTTTCAGAGCCTGATTTTGAATTATCATATATGCAAAGCTTTCCTGATATGGGTTTTAAGCAGTTCTGCAAACCTCGGTTCTATGGGAGAGTGGGGTAAAAGGAGAAGGAAGATGGAAAAGGGAATGGTGGATTCTGTTGGCATTTGCACCATGAGTCCTCATACTGTGGCTACAGTATGATGGACGGACCTGGAGGGAGAAATTTGGCCAACACTGTTAACTAGATCATGAAATTAAAACAAATTAGGATGAAGTTTGTAGTTGTTAGTTTTATTTAGAAATGCAGATGGACAATTTGGTTCATTTTTAAGGTCTTGATTTAAATTCAACACAGCTGGATGTATTATAATTTTTTACTTAGCCTTTGCTAACCAAAACAAGTCCAACTGCTTCATCTCTTTATAATGAATATAAAGAATCAATATAAACCATGGAAATGGATTCTAAGGCAAGAAACAATTGAACAGCTTAATGTGGTACTAAATAAATCAGTAATTAGTTACTAGGTATTATTCATCCATATTGCAGGTCCCCACTGAATAACTTTACTGTATTATTGGTAAACATCAATACCTACACTGTTTTCTTTAACAATCAAGGAAAGCTGATCAATTTTCTGTAAAAGTTCTTTTTCTATCCGTTCTTGTTCCTGTTGCAACCAATTCCGTGCAGATAAAATCTCATTACTGAGTTCCTCAACTGTACCTTTAAATCTAAAATAAGAAAAGTAGTAAGTTAGACATGAAACAACTTTTAAAAGACATCAAACAATCTCAGTCTCCAACTACCAAATTTCTCATAAACATGTCAGCATTAAACTCAGCTCACTTGGAATTACATGTTTTATCTTTTGTTAGAATTGCAGTTAGCACTAGGTTGGGAAGGTGGGGTGGAGGATACAGCAGAAAAGCACCTGATGCTATTTCCTATGCATGAAGAGCTGTGTGGGGGTGTTGTGTCACACAGTGACACAGAGCCATGCCATTTGCATATCTTTACAGTTCAGAGGGTCCAAAGCGCTCCCAGCTCTTCAGAGGACACGATGTCTTGACTCCCCTCCGTGCTGCCCTCTTTCCCTGGGCCCTTCCTCCTCCTCCCTTGTATATCCTAGAGCTGCAGCCTGGATCCCATTCTCTCTAATGTTCTCCATATTGCTCTTGCCCCACATAGATATTTCCTTATTTAAGTCAAAAGGAAAACTGAAAGAAAAAAAACCCCGCCATTCCTGTAGTCTTCTCCCTTCCAAATACCTTCAAATAATACTCCATACTTACTGCCTCTCAATTACTTTTCTATTATGAAATGTAATAAAAGTATAAAAGGATATATGCAAGTTAAGAGTAATAATAAAATGAACACCACTAGTAAAATCTCCTAATGATCTGCAGTATCTGTTCTCTTCCTCCCTATTAAGAAACCCTCAAATGTGATCTGATTACATGACTGTCTAGCCAGAGACTACATCTCCCAGCCTCCCTTGCAGCTAGGTGTGGCCATAGTACTAAGTTGGCCAATGTAGAAGTAATAAGTACAACTTTCTGGCCATATCATTCAAAACAAAGCTTCTCAGCCCTACCTGGGCAGGAAGCCAAACTGGAAATCCCACACAATGGTGAAGCTCAGCCCACAGCCCTGTCTGACCAGGGCAAGTGACCACAGAGCATAGAAGCTTTACTGAATTCATTCATTCCAACAGTTTTTGGTGGAGCCTTTTAGAGTTTTGCTATATAAGATTATGTCATCTGCAAATAGGGGTCATTTTAGTTCTTTTTTTCTGACTTGGATGCCTTTTATGTCCTTTTCTTGTCTAATTGCTCTGGCTAGGACTTCCAGTACTATACTGAATAGGAGTGGTGAGAATGGGCACCCTTGCCTTCTTCCTGATCTTAGAAGAAAATCTTTCAGCATTCACTGCTTAATATGTTAGCTGTTGGCTTGTCATATGTGGCCTTTATTATAGTGATACATTCCTTCCATATCCCACTTGTTGAGTCTTTATCACAAAAGGATGTCAATTTTGTCAAGTGCTTTTCCACATCTATTGAGAGGATCACATGATTTTTATCCTTCTGTTAATGTGGTATATCACATTTATTGATTTGTCTGTACTGAACCATCCTAGCATCCCAGGGATAAATCCCATCTGATCATGGTGTGTGGTCCTTTTAATGTGTTGTTGAATTTGTTTGCTTGTATTTTGTTGAGAATTTTTGTATCTGTGGTCATTAGGGGTATTAGCCTGTAATGTTCTTTTCTTGCATTATCAATGCCTCATAAAATGAGTTTGGAAGTGTTCCCTCCCCTTCAATTTTTTGTTAGGGTTTGAGAATGATGGGTATTCATTCTTCTTTAAATGTCTGGTAGAATTCATCCATGAAGACACTGGTTTTGGGGTTTTCTTTGTTGGCAGATTTTTGATTCCTAATTCAGCCTCCTTCCTTGTTACTGGTCTGTTCAGATTTTATATTTCTTCATGTTCAGTCTTGATAAGTTATATGTTCCCAGAAATTTGTCCATTTCTTCTAGGTTATCCAATTTGTTGGCATGATGTTCACAGGAACCTCTTAAATCCTTTTGTATTTCTGTGGTATTAGTTATAGCATCTCCTCTTTCATTTATAATTGTATTTATTTAAGTCCTCTTTCTTTTTTTTTCGTTAACCTAACTAAAGTTTTGCCAATTTGGTTTAACCATCAAAAAAACCAACAATTAGTTTTGTTGACTATTTTCCCATTGTTTTTCTACTCTCAAATTTTTTCTGGACTAATCTTTATTTTCTTCCTTCAGCTATCTTTGTGTTTAGTTTGTTCTTCATTTTCTAATTCCTTGACTTATAAAGTTAGGTTGTTTATTTGAGATCTTTCTTTTTTCTTAAGACAGGCATTTATCATTGTAAACTTTCCTCATAAAACTGCTTTTGCTGCTGCATCCCATGTTTTGGTACATTGTGTTTCCACTTTCATTTGTTTCAAGATTTTTAAATTCTCCCTTTTGATCTTCTTTGACCCAGGAGTGTGTTGTGAAATTTTTGAATATTTGTGAATTTTCCAATTTTCCTCCAGTTATTGATTTCTAGTTTTATACCATTATGGTTGGAAAATGTACTTGATATAATTTCAATCTTTAATTTGTTAAGACTTGTTTTGTAGCCTAACATGTGATTTATCTGGAGAATGTTCTGTGTACACTTAAGAAGAATTTGCATTCTGCTTTTGTTGGATGTACATGTCTGTTAGTTCTCTAGTTAGGCAGGTTTGCTGCCCATGCTCTGAGGTTGTGCGGGAACTGATAACTGAGCTCCACAGCCAGGTGGGATGCATGATCCAGTGGAACCACTAGGGGGCTCTGCAATTACCTCTGGTAGGTGGGGTATGAGGCTGTGTTCGCTGGCACAGTGGTGCTGCTGGCTGGACTTCATGACTGGACAGGGCTACAGGCTGAGCTCCACAATTGCACCTGACTGCAAGGCACCCCAGGCTGTGTTCCCATGCCAGCTGCTGCCACTGGCTGGACTCCAAGTTCAGGCAGGGCTGCAGGGCTTCATGATCAAATGGGGCCTTAGGCTATGCTCCATAATTGTACAGGCTGCTGGTTGTGCTACACCATCACCAGCTAGGCTTCCTGGTCAGACAGGGCAACCAGCTATACCTTGCAATTGAGTGGGACTGGACACTGTGCTCTGTGATCAAGCAGAGTCACTGTCTGGCTCTGTTTTGGAGGGGTTGTTAGCTGGGTTCACTGCTTGGTCATAGGCTGTGTTGAATGAGGTTGGCCATAGTCTGCGCTCCACTGCTTGGCAGGGCTGTAGGCTGGGCTCCAAGCCTGCCTGGGGTCACTGTTCAGGCTCCCTAGTCAGGCAGGGTCTGAGGTTACAGCTTTTATTTTTGGTTATTACATTTTCTAAAAGTCCTATTTAGTTTTCAATTCTGATTGGTCTTTTTTGAGGATTTCTTATTCCTTAGTCTTACTTTCAAAATGTGTATGTGTGTCTATTCACACATACATATACCTACATGTATACGTATTTTATCCAATAATTCCCATATGTACAGTATTTAGAAGTCTGATTCTGCTTTTTGTTGTTTTTTCTGACATTGTAGCTTTTTTCTTGTGTTGTTTCACCATTTTTGATTGTACATTCATGCTCCTTAGAACTTTATCTGTTTGTGGGAAGACTTGAAGGCTGTGTATTTGCATTTGCTTCTGCCAGGCATCTCAGGCCACTACCAAAACAAGACCATTCGATGATGAATTATCCACTATAGTTCTCTTTGAGCTGCTTGGGTAATGTGAATGTCAGCTCTGAATAAAGGCTGCACTGTGGTCCTGACTTTTCAAGGAATATCTTCTATTCCTCAACTCTTTTATCCCTCTACTCAGAGCCAAGATTTAGAGAGGTATGCTTCCTCACAATCTCTTAGTGGAATGTTTTTTTTTCCTAGTTCATCCAACCAGGGTTTCACTTTTCAGATCTCCAGTCTGACCTACCTCATATTGGCCCCAGAATCTGTCTCCTTTCCCCTATGAACAGCCTTATGTCTAGACTTCTAGACTATAAATTGTAGGAAGAAAAATAAAGATGTTCGTGTCTGCTGACTAGTAATATCGCCTAAGGAAATAATTCACAGAGAAAAAAAATAGTAAGGTGTTTATTTTCTTCCTCTATGATGGAAGGAAGAGGTTTGGAGAGATCTTTCTGTACTTGGCAAGCCAGTAGGATCTATGAGAAATGGTGATATAACCCAATAATTATATAAATACAGATAATTAGAGGAAAGGAAACATGATTTTTCATAAGAAAATTCCTGTTAAATTGGCAACAACCCTGAAATGGCATAAAGCATGGAGGCAATGAGATGTAAGAACGAGGAGAATAATTAACTTTTCACAAGCCTCTAACAAAGTTCCATACTGAAATTACCTTTAAAAAATATGTTGTCATATATTTATGACACACACACACACGCACACATATGTACATATATAGTCACACTGGCTTTGCTTTGGCAGGAAAATGCCAAGCTCATGAAGATTCGTGATAGGAAAAGGTATGGTTTGGTGACTGAGCAGAAGAGCAGCAGAATAGTGTCACTGCAGGCAAGCTTAACGTGTCACTATAACAAATGGGCAAGTATAATGCTATATAATGGACACAAAGCCCTAGTGCAGTCCTCCCCTACCTAATCTACTGCAAAATACCCCCTAATTGATGTCCCCATCTCAGCTTAGGACCCTTATGATCCATCTTCCAACTGCAACCATGGCCATTTACAAAATAATCTATACACCTAATTATATAACCGTATCTGCTTAAAATACGCGGCTCCTTGATGCTGAAGGAGGTCCAAAGGCCCTGCTAGCTTGGCCTGCCTCCTCTCCAGCCCTCCTTCCCACCTGCACGCTGTTCCAGCCACCTTTGCCACCTTCCCATCTCTTGCATGCCCCATTGCTCCCACAACAGGCTCTGCCCTCCCGTATGTTCAGACCTCACTCTTTACCTAGTGAATTCCATCCCTTCTTCAGGTCTTCCTTCAAATATCACCTCCCCTGGAAGGCCCCACAACCTGGCCTGCTCACAGCACCATTATATTATTTTCCTGTGGCTGCTGCGACAAATGACCATAGAATTCAGGGGCTTAAAACAACACATTTATTCTCTTATGGTTCTGGAAGCCAGAAATCTAAAACCAGTTTCACTGGACTGAAATGTAGGCATGAGCAGGGTAGTTGTTTCTGGAGGAGCTGAGGGGAGAATCATTTCCTTGCCCGTTTCAGCTCCTAGTGACCACCTGTGTTCTGTGGCTTGGGGCCCTCCTCCACCCTAAAGCACATCACTCCAATCTCCACTTCCGTCATCACAGGGCCTTCCTCTTAACTCCAACCCTCCTGCCTCCTTCTTACAGAGACTCTAATGATTACATCAGACTTACCTGATGTCCCAGGATAACCAACCCATCCTAAAATCCTCAACATAATCTCATCTGGAAAGGCCCTTTTTGCCACATAAGGTAAAATATTCACAGGGATTAGGACGTGGCGATATTTGGGGGACCATCATTCAGCCTACTGCAACTATGTACCTTTCCTTCAAAGTATTTATCACCATTAGTAATAACATAGCATATGCCTATTTAAGTCACTATTCAATTAAAGCTCAACTCCCTCTACCATAAGCTCCACCAGGATGGGAACAGAGCCTGTTTCTTTTTCATTATTGGATCCTCAGCACCTAGGCCACTGCTCAATACGTATTTATTGAATGAATAGACTCTTTAACTAGAAACAATCATTAGGAATGTAAGGTGGCAACATGCCACAAGAAAACTCTTCCTTTTAACTTCCATTATTGTTTTCACCCAATTTTGTGCAATAAATAAAAATGAAGAGAAAAAAAACTGTAGAATTGAATAAGCTTATAAAGAACTTCAACCAAAAAACTATGCTAATAAATTGATCACTTACTTAGTATCCAAAAGCTGAAGCTGGTGGTTACTATCTCTGTGAGACATCTTCAGTTTGGTGCTTTGCTCTGATATTGACAAGTCCACTCTGTTCAAAAGCTGAGAAATCTGCCAAAGAAATTTTGCGTGTAAACAGCACATCTAATCTTTTCAGAGGAAATTTCAGATAATATTTAGTACACTATATTCTAGTCGATCGCAGTAAGATTCAGTCTAATTTAATAAATTCATTCAGGAGTTCACCTCATCCTTCCACTTGCATTTTCCATCAGGCACACCCATCAAAACTCAAGACTGGGAGCACTGCCAAAATACTCATTACGTACAGAGCACTGCGCTTTCCCCTTCTCTGATGAGCAAGCCTAGTTCCTGTGCAGGACCATGTCCACATACTGACACAAAGTATACTCATTTTTACCTTGGAATTTCTACCATTAATGTGGCTACTAGTCACAGACAATGGAATTCTTATTGGCCCATTAAGGTCTGGATTTACCTCTATATCAGTTAAGTTACCAGAAAATATAATTTGTAAACTATATCCTTCCTATTGCTTTCTCCCACTACCTACCCATATCCCTTGTCTTTTTGCTAAAGTTCAAAATGTACAACTAATCCTGTATAAAATGTCTTCATTTTCTACAAAAAATATGATGCTCAATGTTTCGGATTTAAAGATTTGTGGAACAAATATTTATCAGATCCGGAACAAAGAAATGAATGTCTCTTTTTATAGATTTCTATATGTATTTTACTTGGCTTGGCTACCAGGAAACTTAATATTTCCTTAGCATCTATTTTCTGATGTGATAATTCTGTCTTTATGCATTCTTTAAAAAAAAATTATTGGACTTTTCATTTTATTCTTTTTTCATGGCTTTATAATATCTGTATTCTTCACATAAATAGATTTAGATCCTTACTGAATGTAATTAGGACACAAGTATTTTTAATCCAATAAATTGACCAGGTGCCCCATTTTCCTGGAATAGTTTCTCTTTAACTGGAGACTAGCAAGTAGGGCAGATACTGTAGGAAAAGTCCTAGAAGACAGGCCCCATATGGCAAAGGAAACTTTTAAGTGACCAAAATACAAACTGTGAAGTACCAATAGTTTTGCTTTGTGAAATTAATCTGTGAATTTCAAAGTGGAATACTCTACGATTCATTGGCCAGCCTACCCTTAGCTTTGTCCTAATTTTTTCCCACATACAGACTATGGGATGAGGTAGCCTATGAGCTCAATAATGATTTCCTGAGCCAAAAGTTGGGATGAGTCGCATGTAAAACAGTGCGTGACCACTGACCTCTGCAAGGTATAGTTTTGAAATTATAATTTAGAATTTCTGGAATATATTAATTGTTTTAAGAATGAGGGGAGAGAATCTTTAAAATTAAAGCTATCTCAAAAAATCTTGGTGGTTTGGTTGCCATACTCACACAGGGCCACTCCAGTGAAACAGAAAGAAGTAAGGAAAAGAGATGCTTATGCTGGATGCCCGGCTAGTTTCTACTGTATGAAATAACACCATGTTCTTATTAACAAAGAGCAAACTACCCACTTTTAAAAGGCTGCCTGAAATAGGTCATACCTGTCCCTCTGCATCTTTGATTTTTGTTTCCAAGATAAGTTTGGCAGCTTGCTGTTCTTTGTTCAAGTGCTGGAGACCCTCGTAGGTCGTCTTGTGCTCTGCAGAGAGTCTGGCTATGCTGGCGTCGCATCTGTCCAGGCAAACAACAAAGCTGATTTTTATTAAAGTTTAAAAACAAGTGCTAAAGCTTCTATACATACTGTAAAATGCATGACCCCACTCAAAGAAAGTGCACTGTGACTCATTCTTTTACACAGAGGTTTCAGTGAGCTCAAAGAGTTGCCCTCATTATGGTTTTTAAGTTAAACCACAAGGATGTTACTTAGTAAGACAAGAGATGTAGCCATCCAAGTAGCAAAGGCTTTACAATGATCATCAGTACAAAAATGTATATGCAGTGAGAACCCAAATACAAAAGGCTTATATAGTGTGCCGGATGTAGTCTGACGCTCTTTGGTGCCACTTCTGCCCTTTCAAGGTCAGGGCCTCTTTGGATCTTAGAAGCAACTTTTACCACATTTGTGTACTACTACTAAGTACTACTCCGAAGCTTGACTAAAGCACCTATAAGACTGTATACTTTGAGTGGTGTCCAGAGAAAGAGAAGGCTCTGCAGCTGACCCAAGCTGTAGGGAAAGCTGTTCTGCCCCTTTGGCCTTAAAACGTGGCAGTACCAACTGTGCTCAAAGTATCTGTGTCATGGTGTTTTGAAAACTAGACAACTACACACATAAGAATGAAACTGGATCACTGTCTTACACTATACATAAAAATAAACTCAAAATGTATTGAAGACCTAAATAAAAGACACAAAGCCATAAAACTCCTAGAAGAAAACAAGGCAGGAAACTCCTGAACGTTGGCATTAGTAATTTTTTTCTGATTCTGTCTCCCCAGGAAAAGGGAATAAAAGAAAAAGTAAACAAGTGGGACTACATCAAACTAAAAAGCTTCTGAACAGCAAAGGGAACCACTAAAAAGAAAAGAAAAGGCAACCTACTGACTGGGAAAAGATATTTGCGAATGATCTATCCAATAAAGGCCTAATATCCAAAATACACAAAGAACTCATACAACTCAACACACACACACACACACACAAAAAAAAAAGTGGGCAGAAAACCTGGGTAGACATTTTTCCAAAGGAGACATACAGATGACCAATAGACACATAAGGGGATATGAATATCACTAATCATCAGGGAAATGCAAATCAAAACCACAATGAACTATCACCTCACACCAGTCAGAAAGGCCAGTATCAAAAAAACAAGAACTCGCAAGTGTTATCAAGGATGTGGAGGAAAGGGAACTCTTGTACATTGCCAGTGGGAATGTAAATTGGTGCAGCCATTATGAAAAGCAGTATGGAGGTTTCCAGAGAAACTAAAAATACAAATACCATACAACCTACAAATTCCACCTCTGGGAATTTATCCCAAAAAACAAAATTACTAATGCAAAAAGATACATGCATTCTTATGTTTACTGCAGCATTATTTACAATAGCCAAGATATGAAAGTAACCTACAAATCCACCAATAGATGAATGGGTAAAGAAGATATGGTACATGGGAAAAAGAGATGGCAGAGTACGAAAGCAAGGTGGAAACTTCCTCCCACAAACACATACTAGGGAAGCAACTACGACAAATACAAATAACCCTGAAAATGACCTAAAGACTGCGGAACAGACCACCTACACCTGGTGAAGAGGAGAAGACCACACAGAGAAGGATAAAGTGGCAGAGCTACAATCAGTCAGGACCCCAGCCCTTCCCAGCCCACAAACATGAGGAAGATAAACAGAGTGGGGAGAGGATAAGCACTCAGGAGCACTGCACACATGGCCCTGAAGATCTGCTCTGGGAACACGAGTCCACATTGCATTGGGCTTTGGCTTGATTAATGGGGCTGGACCTCAGGGGGAGGTGGAGCACTCTGGAACTCTGGGACTCCTACCACTTGTGGAAGACAGTCACCCTCTGGTAGTCCCACTAAGACTCAAAACAGAGGCAGCAATTGGGAAGATTTACCAAAAACAGAGGTGGGGGTGCCAGAGGGGCGAGAGTTGGACAGAGCTATCACCACAGGAAAGAGGGCTGGTGGACACTTGCCCAGGCCTCCCTCAGCCCAACAGGTCAGGCATTCATGGGAGCCCCAAGCACTCCATCACCCTCACTGCCTCCTCAGTCCCAAGGCACTTGCCTGAGAACCTGCCTGCCTGGCCCTCTCAGCCTAACTGGAGAGGCACCTGTGGGAGCCAGCTCCAGGCAATCCTTTCTCCTCAGGGAGGCCTCATCTGCCTGTGCATCCAGCCTCTGGTCATCTGCTCCACTCACCCTGTTAGCCCAGCAGCACTGCCATCACTGCTGGACAGGCAGAGGGCACCCTACCCACAACAATCCCAGCAGAAATGCCACTGCTCAGCTCACAAAGGGCCAGCTGTGGTAAACTGCCATCCTTGGCAGACTGAGATAGACAGCTGCCAGTAGACAGACAGAAACACAGCTCCATCCATAGCCCATCAACAGCAACTGGGGCTCCACCACAAAGGAGAGCACGGCACTGGTGACACCACAGGATACCTTCTTCATAAAGCCTTTACAGAAATTAATGCTCTCTATAAGAAACCAGGAATTATAGCAGATGTATCTAATACAAAGAAGAAAGCCAAAAACCCTGACAAAATGGGGAGGGAGAGGAATATGTTCCAAACCAAAGTACAGGATAACACACCAGAAAAAGGGCTAATTGAAATGGTGATGACCAGTCTTCTTGATAAAGATTTCAAAGTAACACTCATAAATATGCTCACTGATAGGCAGAAAAGTATTGAAGAACTCAGGCAGGACTTCAACAAAGAGCTAGGAGAGCTGAAAAAAAGCCACTCAGGCTGAAAAATACAGTATCTGAAATAAAATATATAATGGAGGCAATGAATAATAGATTGCTGCAAGTAGAGGAGATAATCAATGAGCTGGAAATTAAAGAACAGGAAAACAACAAAGCTGAGGGATAGAGAGAAAAAAAGAATCTATAAAAACCAAAGGATGCTAAGAGAACTTATGTGACAACTACACACAAAACAATATTTGCATAATAGGTGTACCAGAAGGAGAAGAGAGAGACAAAGGGGTAGAAAGTCTCTCTCTTCGAAGAAATAATTGCTGAAAGCTTCCCCAATCTGGAGTAGGAAATAAACACCTAGGTCTTAAAACACAGAGAGCCCCTAACAAAAGGAACCCCAGGAAAACAACCAAGATATATATAACAATTACAATGACAAAGATTAGCACTAAGGAGAGTGTTCTGAAAGCAGCCAGAGAGAGAGAAAACATTACTTATAAGGGAAACCCCATCAGGCTATCAGCAGACTTCTTAGCAGAAACTTTAGAAGCCAGAAGGTAGTAGCATGAAATATTTAATATATTGAAACAGAAGGATCTTCAACCAAAAAATCCTCTACCCAGCAAGATTACCATTCAAATTTGAAGCAGAGATTAAACAGTTCCTAGATAAACAAAGGTTGAAGGAATTTAAAACAACCGAACCAGCATTACAGGACATGTTAAAGAGACTTTTGTAGATGCAAATGTTCCTAAGCCTAAACAGTTTTCACCAGTGAAAATAAACCCACAGTAAAGGTGGCAGACCAATTACTTACCAAGCTAGTATGAAATTAAAACAAAACAAGTAGTAAAATGAACTAACTCAAAATCGGTCAAGGGATACACAAAAAATGCAGATTATGACATCTAATATATAAAGAGTGGAGGAGGAAGAAGAAGAAAAAGAAGTACTTTTCGATTGTGTTTGAAATAGAGCAATTATCAAGTGAATATAGTGTTATATAGTTAGGAGGTTATCCTTGAACCTTTTGGTAACGACAAACCTAAAACCTATAATAGGCACATAAAAAATTTTAAAAGTGAACTCCAATGACAACACTAAAGAAAACCATCAAATAACAAGGGAAAAGTATAAGAGAAGAAAGGAACAGAGAGGAACTACAAAAACAGCCATAAAAAATTTAATAAAATGGCAATAAGTACATACCTATCAATAATTACCTTAAATGTAAATGGACTGAATGCACCAATCAAAAGACACAGAATTACAGAATGGATAAAGAAATAGGACCCATCTATACACTGCCCACAAAAGACTCATTTCAGACCCAAAGACATACACAGACTGAAAGTGAAAGGATGGAAAAACATATTTCATGCAAACAATAGGGAGAAAAAAAACAGGAGTGGCAGTACTTGTATCAGACAATACAGACTTCAAAACAAAGAAAGTAACAAGAGACAGAGAAGGACATTACAAAATGATAAAGGGGTCAGTCCAACAAGAGAATATAACCATTATAATATCTACACATCCAAAATAGGAGCACCTAAGTATGTAAAACAAATATTAACAGAACTAAAGGGAGAAATAGACTGCAACTCAATCATATTGGGGGACTTAAACAAACTACTTACATCAATGGAGAGATCATTCAGACAGAAAATAAATAAGGAAACAGAGGCACTGCACAACACATTAGATCAGATGGACTTAACAGATATCTACAGAACATTCTACCCAAAAAGCAGTAGGATATGCATTTTTCCCAAGTGTACATGGAACATTCTCCAGAATAGACCACATACTAGGCCACAAAATGAGCCTCTATAAATTCAAAAAGATTGAAATTGTATCAAGCAACTTCTCAGATCACAATGGTATAAAACTAGAAATAAATTACACAAAGAAAGCAAAACAGCCTACAAACACATAAAGGTTAAATTACATGCTTCTAAATAACAAATGGATCAATGAACAAATTAAAACAGAAATCAAGCAAAACATGGAGACAAATTTAAAAAAAATACAACAGTCCAAATTTCATAGGATGCCATAAAAGCAGTTCTAAGAGGGAAGTACACAGCAATACAGGTCTACCTCAAGAAAGAAGAACATTTCCAAATAAATAATCTAAACTCACAATTAAAGACACTACATAAAGAAGAACAAATGAAACCCAAAGTTAGTAGGAGGGACATAATAAAGATCAGAGCAAAAATAAATAAAATACAGAAAAAATTTAAAAATTGAAAAAAATCAACAAAACCAAGAGCGGGTTTGTTGAGAAAATAAACAAAATAGACAAACCCCTAGCCAGACTTAACAAGAAAAAAAGAGCACAGAAATAAACAAAAAGGAATAGTCACAATGGATACCACAGAAATACAAAGAATTATTAAAGAATTTCATGAAAAAGTATATGCAAGTAAGTGGGACAACCTAGAAGAAATGGGCAAACTCCTAGAAAAATACAACCTTCCAAGACTGACCGTGGAAGAAACAGAAAATCTGAACAGACCCAGTAATAAAACTGAACTGGTAATCAAAACACTCCCAACAAATTAAAGTCCAGGAGCAGATGACTTCACAGCTAATTTCTACCAAACATTTAAAGAAGAGCTAATACCCATCCTTCTTAAAGTTTTCCAAAAGGGAGAAGAGGAGGGAATACTTCCAACCTGATTCTACGAGGCCAGCATCACTCTAATACCAAAACTAGACAAAGACACCATAGAAAAGAAAATCATAGACCAATATCACTGATGAACATAGATGTGAAAATCCTCAACAAAATATTAGCAAACTGAATTCAAAATTACATCAAAAGGATTAACCACCACAATCAAGTGGGATTATTCCAGGGATGCAAGGATGGTACAATATTTGTAAATCAATCGATGTCATACACCACATTAACAAAAAGGAGGATAAAAACCACATGATCATCTCAACAGATGCTGAAAAGCATTTGACAAAATTCAACAACCATTCATGATAAAAACTCTCAACAAAATGGATCAGTTGATACATACTTCAATATAATAAAGGCCATATATGACAAACCTATAGCTAACATTATACTTAATGGTGTTAAGATCAGTAACAAGACAAGGATGTCCACTCTCACCACTTTTATTCAACAAAGTACTAGAAGTCCTAGCCACAGCAGTCAGACAAGGTAAAGAGATAAAGGGCAATGAAATTGGTAAGGAAGAAGTTAAACTGTTACTACTTGCAGATAACATGATATTATACATAGAAAACCCTAAAGACTCCACCAAAACACTATTAGAACTAATAACTGGATTCAGCAAAATTGCAGCATACAAAATCAATACACAGAAATCTGTTGCATTCCTATATACTAACAACAAACTAGCAGAAAGAGAAATCAGGAAAACAACTCCATTCACAACTGTACCAAAAAGAATAATATACCGAGGAATAAGCCTAACCAAGGGGGTGAAATACCTATACTCTGAAAACTGTTAAGACATTGATGAAAGAAATTTAAGAAGATACAAACAAATTAAAATCTATCCCATGCTCATGGATAGGAAGAATTAATATTGTCAAAATGGCTATCATGCCCAAAGCAATTTACAGATTCAATGCATTCCCTATCAAAATATCAACATCATTTTTCAATAAATGAGAGCAAATAACCCTAAAATTCGCATGGAACCTCAAAAGATCCCGAATATCAAGGGAGGAACAACCTAAGACAGGCACAGTCGCAGGGGGGTCATCAGGTGAGAAATTGGGGATCAACAGAGGTGAGGCTTAGAACCTCACCCCCCCTGTTCTGAGAGAAATCTTCCGCATACATGGATGTTTATTGCCCTTGTCTAGCTTGGATTAACACATAGTCTACAGGCACACACCTGATCATCTACATTTGCTCTCTTACAACACTAAACTATGTTTTCTACCTTTATGTTGTATCTACCTACCACTTCAGCATTTTATTAAAAATAATAAAGAGAGAAATGTGGTATCCACATATAAATCAAGTATAAAAATCAAATGTGTATTCATATTTGAACTGATTGTTTATAGTTCATAATGCATGAGCAAAACCAAAAGTTTCTGTGATGACTGCCCTTGTACTGTTCACCATGTAACTTATTCACTATGTAAGAATTTGTTCTCCATGTAAGAACTTGTTTCATATGCTTCAGAAGATTGGAGACTGACGAAAATTAGGCTTGGGGTGGATTAATGATTGTGCATTGAGCATTGACTCCCCTATACAGAATTTTATTGTTGTTAACAACCATTTGATCAATAAATATGAGAGATGCCCTAACAACAACAACCAAAAAAAAGTACACACTTCCAATTGTAAAATAAATAAGTAACCGGGATGTAATGTATAGCATAAGGAATATAGTCAAAATATTGTAACAACTTGGTATGGTGATAGCTGGTACCTAGAATTATCATGTATATAAATGTTGAATCACTGTGTTGTACACCTGAAACTAATGTAATGTAATACTGTGTGTCAACTACCCTTCAATAAAAAATAATTATCTAAAAAAAAAAAAAAAAAAAAAAAGACCCCGAATAGCCAAAGCAATCCTGAGAAAGAAGAACAAAGCTGTGGGTATTGCCACCCCTGACTTCAAGCTATACTACAAAGCTCATCAAAACAGTAATCAAAATAGTATGGTACTGGCACAAGAACAGACCCACAGATCAATGGAATAGAATAGAGAGCCCAGATATAAACCCACACATATATGGTCAATTAATATATGATAAGGAGCCATAAATATACAACGGGGAAAAGACAGCCCCTTCAATAACTGGTATTGGGAAAACAGGACAGCTACATGCAAGAGAATGGAACTGGATACTGTCTAACTCCATACACAAAAGTAAACTCAAAATGGATCAAAGACATGAATATAAGTCATGAAACCATAAAACTCTTAGAAGAAAACATAGAAAAAATATCTCTTGAACATAAGCATGAGCAGTCTTTTCCTAGACACATCTCCTCATGGAAGGGAAACAAAATAAAAAATGAACAAATGGGATTACATCGAACTAAAAATCTTCTGTATAGCAAAGGATACCATCAGCAGAACAAAAAGGCAACCTACGGTGTGGGAGAATATATTCACAAATTATTCATCCAATAAGGAGTTAACATCTAAAATATATACAGAGCACAAATGCCTTAACACAAAAGAAAGAATGAACCTGATTAAAAAATGGGTAGAGGACCTGAATATACATTTCTCCAAAGAAGACATACAGATGGCCAACAGGCACATGAAAAGATGCTCCACAGCACTAATCACCAGGGAAATGTAAATCTAAACCACAATGAGATATCACCTCACATCAGTCAGAATGGCCACTATCCAAAAGACAAGAAATAACAAGTGTTGGTGAGGATGTAGAGAAAAGGGAACCCTCTTACACTGTTGGTGGGAATGTCAATTGGTGCACCCACTGTGGAAAGCAGTATGGAGGTTTCTCAAAAAACTAAAAATAGAAATATCAGTCAACCCAGCAATTCTACTTCTAGGAATTTACCCAAAGAAAACAAAATCCCTTATCCAGAAAGATATATGCACCCCTATGTTTATTGCTGCATTATTTACAATAGCCAAGATATGGAAGCAACCTAAGTGTCCACCAATAGATGAGTGGATAAAGAAAAGGAGGTACATATACATAGTGGAATATTATTCAGCCATAAAAAGAAAAGAAATCCTGCCATTTGCAACAACATGGATGGATCTAGAGGCTAAGTGAATAAGCCAGGTGAAGAAAGACAAGTACCATATGATTTCACTTATCTGTAGAATATAAATAGAAAGCAAAACAGAATGAACAGAACAGCAGTAGACTCATAGACACTGAGAAGAGACTGGTGGTTACCATGGGGGAGGGTTTAGGGTGGGTGGGCAGCAAAGGGGATAAAGGGGCACAAAAATTCTCAATCATAATGTAGTTTGGTCACAGGGATGGTAGTGCAGCATGGAGAATATAGTCAATGATTCTGTAACATCTTCCTATGTTGACATATAGTAGCTGTACAAGTGTGGGTGAGGATTTAATATGGGTAACTTTTGCATCACTTCGTTGTATACTTGAAACTAATGTAAGATTTTATATCAATAAAAAATAAAAAAGAAGATTAAAAAAAAAGAAATCTTGCCATTTTCAACTATATGGATGGACCCAGAGGGTAATATGTTAAGTAAAATAAGCCAGGCAGAGAAAGACAAATATCATATGATTTTACTTATTTGTGGAATATAAAGCAAAGCAAAATAAAATGAGCAAAACAGGAGTATACTCATAGACACAGAGGAGTGACTGGCAGTTACCATAGGGGAGGGGTTGGGTGGGTGGATAAAGGAGCACAAAAATTCTTTATCATAATATATGTTGGTCATGGGGATAGTACAGCATGGAGAATATAGTCAATGATTCTGTAACATCTTTCTGTGTTGACAAATAGTAACTGCACTAGTGGGGGTGAGGAGTTAATAATATGGGTAGCTGTTAAACCACTGTGCTGTATACCTGAAACTGATACAAGACTGTATATCAACTATACTTCAGGAAAAAATAAAAGAATCAAACCATGAGGATAATTTCACAGCTGTTGCCCCTAAGATAATAGGTCTCATTTGCTGTATGTTCACTCCATCCCATGCCCTGCACCCAGCTTCTTACCTGTATTCCCTCACTTAACCTTCATCTGCAACTGACGTGAAGAGGAAGATCCTCAAAGGTTCCTGAAGTCCCTGCTCTGCCCTGTGGCTCTGAAGCTCTTCTAAGTTCTCACTCTCCTGGGAGTCCTAACAGTGAAGTTTCTTTTAGGCCCATCTCCACAAAAAGGGCTTGAAGTTTTTCAGTCCTATTACAGTGACTTTCTAAATCATTGATTCATCCAAATGTTTACTGAGTATCTACTGTTTTCCAGAGACTGTTCTATGCATTCAGGTTACAAAAATAAAAGATATGGTCCCCTACCCCAAGACACATAAGACTCAATAGAACAGAGAGTGCTTGGGGAGCTCAGGAGAGTGAGGCATCAGAGAAGACTTCCTGGAGGACGTGACATTTGAGCTGAACTTTAAAGGTTGACTAGAAAAAGTTAGAAAAGAAAGGGAAAATGCATGCTGTGCAGAAGAAAAACATGTGCAAAGACATAGAGAGAGAACAATCTGGAGTATTCAGGGAATAGCAAGCAGGTGATCACTGCTGAAAGGTACAGTACAAGGGTAGAGAGAAGTACGAACAGTGGGGCTTCTGCCACCAAGGGTCGTAATAAGGAGACTGGAGGTCCTCTGCTTGAGGACAGAAAACCACATAATAGTGGCAACCATGGTGCCTGCACTATTAGGCTGATGTTCACCCAGAGGACCCAAACACACATGCCCAGCATTCAGTGCCCTTCACGTGTTGCCTGCCCCAATAACCCCTGACACTACCTCTCTCTCCTCCAAAAACGCCTTGGGTTCTTCCTCCACTCCCACCCTTTGCAGACCACCCTCACGTTCACCTCAGGCTGACTCAAACTGCCTATTTGCGCCACAGCCCCTCTGCATATTTGTGTTTGACTGTTAAAAGCAGCAGAGGGCAGAAGAGGCCCAGAAATACTTCAGAGATGTGCCTCCCTCACAAGTCCTCTGGGGGCATCGCTGCTGCTGGTCCACTTCGAGTAGTGAGGGGCTAGAACAGTAGTAAAAAGGCTCTTTTTTAAATCTCCAATCCATCACAGACCAATATTTTCAGAAAGTAAAATAAAAATGAATTACAAGAAAAATGAAATTATTAATAAAGACACAAAATGTTAAGTCCCAACTTTGTGTCACTGGACTCAGTAAACATAGTATTACCCTACCGAATGACACAGGTCGGCTGAACCTGAGCCCAGCACCACCTCCTCCCTCAAGCACAAATGCTCATTATTATCAGGTCTAACTTCTACCATGAGATTTTATGGGCAAAGGAGATGTACTAGAAGAATTCAAAGAATTTGCTTCCGAGCTTCATGAGTATCTCCCCCTCTAAATGGAGTTGATGAAAACAGCTTTTGATGAGTACAGACCAAACACTTGCCCACCTACCTTGCCACTCTTCCCCGAAGATCTCCCAAACCGGAGAGCTGACGCATCTCCAGAGTCTTTAAGGCAGAATTAGTTCCGTAGCTAATGTTGTCCCGGGCACGGATCTGCTCCTGCAGTACCTGGGCAACACAGAAAACCACAAAGGGGGTCATCTGAGAATGTACATGCTGCCACAGGAGCACTTTCTACCCTTGGCAAAAATAAGAATGTTTAACTCCTAAGAGCTCTTTTTAACAGCCACCTGATATACACATCTACACAGAATCAGGGGTTTAGAACAAGAAGCCTCAGGGATCACATCCAGACCAAGTTCTTTAATTTATCAATAAAAACACAGAGACTCAGAGGTCGTGTGGCTTGATGGAGGTCCTGCTGCAGGAAGAAGAAAAGCTCAAGACCAGGACCCTGGACTCAGGTGCAGTTCAGAGCTCTTTCCACCACTCCAGGTTGTTTGTGGATAGTCACTGTTTAAGTGAACAATCCCTAAATCTATTAGGAAGTAATGAATGAAGAGCAAGCAGGACTGGGGATGGGGGTGGGGTGGGGTGAGCATGAAAAAAACAGGATCAAATTCCAGTTCCTCCAGCTATGTGACCCTGGGCAAGTGTATAAAGTTCTCTGAGCTTCCCTTTCCTCACTTGTTAATAGTAATGGTGACAATGCTCTTAAGGCCATTGTGAATATTACATAAGATAATACATATAAAGCACTTAACAGAATGCCTAGTACACAGTAAATACAGCCAATGCTAATCTTTTTTCTAGCACTTATTAAATAACAATATTTATACTGGAATAGCAGATTGGTGTCTCACAGGGATTTTAATGGAAGTGGAACTTTCATTTAAGCTCATAAAGTTTTAGTAAGGATCAGGTAACCCAACATAGGTATGGCCTCATGGAGCATCCATCCTGGGAGATCTTTAAGCACTGATGGAGACACTGAGACCACACCTGTTGTTCATTGAGCATGTACTAGGGGCTGCGGGGGCTGCACTACACATGGACATGCACCAAGTCTGCATTCTCAGGATGCCCATGTTACAGACCAGGAAGTGAGATGAAATGACACAAAGTCCAAAGTCACACAGGGAGCAAGTGGCCAGCCAGGACTGACCCAGGCAGCGTGGCTCCAGAACCCGGGCTCGTAACCACGCTGCAGTGCTCTTGCCCAACTAGGTAAACAAGATGAAGATGGAGCACTTAAGATACACAGAGACAGACAAACTAGAAAACCTGAGCCCGAGGGGGCAGGAGAGCACTCAAAAGCAAAAGGTTACACCATGTGTTGCTTTTTGAGCATGTCCTTCCTCTTTGGCACAGCCCTTCCTTTCCCCCTCCTTCTACCTCACTCCAACCTCCACACCCCGTCACGACCACCACTCTCTCCTTCTCTAAGAAAAGCTGCTGATTGCTTGTATCCTTTCCCTTTCACCCATTTTTAAATTTTTGTCCTGTTTGGTCAATGTCAGTTCAAATACTTGCTAATTTTTTGCTTTCTTTTGGTCTTATTCTTTATTTAGTAATTTAAAATACAAAGTTCCTTTATTTTTATTAGTCCTTCCTTAATAATGAAGACTTTTTTGTATTTGTGGTGTCCACAGGTTGGAAGTGAATTGTTTTCTTATTACTTTAATCTCAATTTTGAATTTCTCTTAATCTAAGGACATATGGGGAGATTCTCAAGATGGCGGCATGAGTAGGGTGGTGGAAATCTCCTCCCAAAACCATACATATTTTGAAAATACAGCAAAAACAACTATTCCTAAAAGAGTGACCAGAAGATACAGTACACCAGCCAGGCTACATCTACATCTGCAAAAACTCAACAAAAAAGGTAAGATACAAAGCTGTGACTGGGCGGGACCTGAGCACTCCCCCCACCCCAGGTCACCAGCGGGAGGAAAAGAATCAGAGTGGGGAGGGAGTGGAAGCACAGGACTGCCAAATAACCAGGCCTAGTAATCTGCACGGGGAGCACAGACACATTGCATGGTGTGCTGGATATCAGAGGAAGGGAAAAGCAAAATCCGAGACTAAGACTGCAAACAAGTTCCAACAGCTGGCTGCCTTGGGACAAAAGAAAAGTGGGCTCATTAAAAGTCTTCAAGGGACAAAGGTTTAATAGGTGGACAAAATCTTCCTGGCACACTCAGCCCAGCAGGTGGGGAACTTTAAGGAACTTCAGCCATCCCCTGGATGGCAACACAGCACCAAAGTCCATCACGGTGATAAGCAGCCTGCCGTTCATTCCCCACTGCTGGCACTGCAAGCAAACCGGCTGACCCGCCATTGCTGCAGAACAACTGGGGAGCAGTCTCACCCACAGCAACCACACAGGCTTCTCCCAGTGTGTGGCTAACTGGGACAGACCAAGAAGCTGATCCCTGCCCACAGTCGACCAACACAGACAGCAGAGACTGGCACAGAGCCTGAAAGGAACAAAGGGGCTTTATTCACGCAGTGAACATGCACTGCTCGCTTGCAACCCCCACCAGTGCCCTAGGGCATCCCAAGGGATGCCCAACCCACGGCAACTCAGGGGATTAACCCAGAGGCTGCCCCCTGCGAGAGGCTGACCAGCACAGGTAGAGGAAACTGGCATGGAGTCGCGAAGCATACGGGGGCTCTGTTCTCACAGCAAACATGCACTGCTCGCATGCAACCACCACGAGTGCCCTACATCATCCCAAGGACTGCCTGGCCCACAGCAACTCAGGGGATGAACCCAGAGGCTGCTCCATGTGTGTGGGTGACTGGCACAGGCAGGGGAGATGGGCACAGTGACCAGTAAGCAGGAAGGGACTTTGTTCTCCCAGCTGACACACACGCCACTCGCCGGCAAACACTTCCATCGCCATGAAAAGGTAGAACCACCTTGTTCAACCCAAAATCCCTCAAACACCAGAGAGAGGGCTTTGTCAGACCAAAATCGCCAATCTTCCTGAAAAAGAATTCAAAATAAAAATCATAAGCATGCTGATGGAGCTACACAGAAATATGCAAGAGCTGAGTGATGAATCCCCGGGGGAGATAACAGAAATGAAACAACAATGGAAGGACTTAAGAGCACACTGGATGATGTGGAAGAGACTGTTAATGGAATAGAAATCAGAGAACAAGAATACAGAGAAGCTGAGGTAGAGAGAGATAAAAGGATCTGTAGGAATGAAAGAATATTAACAGAAATGTGTGACCAATCCAAACGGAAAAATACTTGCTTTATAGGGGTACCACAAGAAGACAGAGAATAAGGGATTAGAAGGTGTCTTTGAAGAAATAATTGCTGAAACTTCCCCAATCTGGGGAAGGAAATAGTCTCTCAGACCATGAAAGCCCACAGATCTCCCAACACAAGGGACCCAAGGAAGACAACACCAAGACATATAATAATTAAAAAGGCAAAGATCAAAGACAAGGACAGAGTATTAAAAGCAGCCAGAGAGAGAAAAAAGATCACCAAAAAAGGAAAACCCATCAGGCTATCATGAGACATCACAACACAAACCTTACAGGCCAGAAGGGAATGGCATGATATATTCAATGAAATGAAACAGAAGGGCCTCAAACCAAGAATACTGTATCCAGCAAGATTATGATTTAAATTTGAAGGAGGGATTAAACAATTTCCAGAAAAGCAAAAATTGAGGGAATTTACCTCCCACAAACCATCTCTACAATGTATTTAAAGGGACTTCTCTAGATGGAAGTGCTCCTAAGGCTAAATAGATGTCACCAGAGAAAATAAAAGCACAGCAAAGAAAGTAGATCAACCAAATAATAACTAAATGCAAAATAAAATCAGTTATCCACAAAATCAGTCAAGGGAAACACAAAAGAGTACAGAATAAAACACCTAACATATAAAGAGTGGAGGAGGAAGAAATAGAGGTAGAGAAATAAAGAATCATCAGACTGTGTTTATAATAGTGTAATAAGTGACTTAAGTTAGACAGATAGTAAAGAAGCTACCCTTTAACCTTTGGTAACCACGAATCCAAAGCCTGCAATGGCAGTAAGTACATATCTATAATCACCCTAAATGTAAACATACCGAATGCACCAATCAAAAGACACAGAGTAACAGAATGGATAAAAAAGCAAGACCCATATATATGCTGCTTACAAGAGACTCACCTCAAACCCAAAGACATACAGAGACTAAAAATGAAGGGATAGAAAAAGACATTTCATGAAAACAAAAGGGGAAAAAAGCAGTTGTTGCAGTACTTGTATCAGACAAAATAGACTTCAAAACAAAGAAGGTAACAAGAGATAAAGAAGGACATCACATACTGATAAAGGGGTCAGTCCAACAAGAGGATATAACCATTATAATATCTATGCACCCAACACAGGAGAGCCTACATATATGAAACAAATACTAACAGAATTAAAGGAGGAAATAGAATGCAATTTATTCATTTTAGGAGACTTCAACACACCACCCACTCCAAAGGACAGATCAACCAGACAGAAAATAAGTAAGGACACAGAGGCACTGAACAGCACACTAGAACAGATGGACCTAACAGACATCTACAGAACTCTACACTCAAAAGCAGCAGGATACACATTCATCTCAAGTGCACATGGAACATTTTCCAGAATAGACCTCATACTAGGCCACAAAAAGAGCCTCAGTAAATTCAGAAAGATTGAAATTCTACCAAACGTCTCAGATCACAAAGATATAAAACTAGAAATTGTACAAAGAAAACAAAAAGGCTCACAAACACATGCAGGCTTAACAACATGCTCCTCAATAATCAATAGATCAATGACCAAATTAAAACAGATCAAGTAATATATGGAGACAAATGAAAACAACAGCGCAATGCCCCAAGTTCTGTGGGACACAGAGAAGGCAGTTCTAAAAGGAAAGTATATAGCAATCCAGGCCTATTTAAAGAAGGAAGAACAATCCCAAATGAATAGTCTAAATTCACAATTATTGCAATTGGAAAAAGAAGAACAAATGAGGCCCAAAGTCAGCAGAAGGAGGGACATAATAAAGATCAGAGAAGAATAAAACAATAGAAAAAAATGAATGAAACCAAGAGCTGGTTCTTTGAGAATATAAACAAAATAGATAAACCCTGAGCCACACTTATTAAGAGAAAAACAGAATCTACACACATCAACAGAATCCGAAATGAGAAAGGAAAAATCACTATGGACATCACAGAAATACAAAGACTTATTAGAGAATACTATGAAAATCTATATGATAACAAACTGGATAAACTAGAAGAAATGGACAACTTTCTAGGAAAATAAAACCTTCCAAGACTGACCAAGGAAGAAACAGAAAATCTAAACAGACCAATTACCAGCAATGAAATTGAATATGTAATCAAAAAACTACCCAAGAACAAAATCCCCAGACCACATGGATTCATTGCTGAATTTTATCAGACATTTAGAGAAGACATAATACCCATTCTCCTTAAAGTTTTCCAAGAGATAGAAGAGGGGGGAACACTTCCGAACTCACTCTAGGAAGCCAGCATCACTCTAAAACTAAAACCAGGAAAAGACACCAAAAAAAAAGAAAACTACAGACCAATATCCCTGATGAACATAGATACAAAAATACTCAACAAAATATTAGCAAGCCAAATTCAAAAATATATCGAGAAGATCATACACCATGATCAAGTGTAATTCATCTCAGGGATGCAAAGATGGTACAACATTTGAAAATCCATCAACTTCATCCACCACATCAACAAAAAGGACAAAAACCACATGATCATCTCCATAGATGATGAAAAAGCATTCGACAAAATTTAACATCAATTCATGATAAAAACTCTCAACAAAATGGGTACCGAGGGCAAGTACCTCAACATAATAAAGGCCATATATGACACACCCAAAGCCAACATCATACTTAACAGTGAGAAGCTGAAAGCTTTTCCTTTAAGATCAGGAACAAGACAAGGATGCCCACTTCCCCAGCTTTTATTCAATATAGTACTGGAGGTCCTAGCCACGGCAATAAGACAAAACAAAGAAATAAAAGGAATCCAGATTGGTAAGGAAGAAGTCAAACTGTCACTGTTTGCAGATGACATGATATTGTACATAAAAAACCCTAAAGACTCCACTCCAAAACTACTAGAACTAATATCTGAATTCAGCAAAGTTGTGGGATACAAAATGAATACACAGAAATCTGTTGCATTCCTATACACTAACGATGAACTAGCAGAAAGAGAAATGAGGAAAACAATTCTATTCACAATTGTATCAAAAAAATAAAATACCCAGGAATAAACCTAACCAAGGAAGTGAAAGACCTATACCCTGAAAACTACAAGACCCTCTTAATTAAGAGAAATTAAAGAGGACACTGATAAATGGAAATTCATCCCATGCTCTTAGGTAGGAAGAATTAATATTGTCGAAATGGCCATCCTGCCTAAAGCAATCTACAAATTCAATGCAATCCCTATCAAAATACCAACAGCATTCTTCAACAAACTGGAACAAATCATTCTAAAATTCATATGGAACCACAAAAGACCCCGAATAGCCAAAGTAATCCTGAGAAGGAAGAATAAAGCAGGGGGGATCTCGCTTTCCAACTTCAAGTTCTACTACAAAGCCACAGTAATCAAGATAATTTGGTACTGGCACAAGAACAGACCCACAGGCCAGTAGAACAGAATAGAGAGTCCAGATATTAACCCACAATATATGGTCAATTAATATATGATAAAGGAGCCATGGATATGCAATGGGGAAATGACAGCCTCTTCAACAGCTGGTGTTGGCAAAACTGGACAGCTACATGCAAGAGAATGAAACTGGATCATTGACTAACCCCATACACAAAAGTAAACTCGAAATGGATCAAAGACCTGAATGTAAGTCATGAAACCATAAAACTCTTAGAAAAAAAATAGGCAAAAATCTCTTGGACATAAGCATGAGTGACTTCTTCATGAATGTATCTCCCCGGGCAAGGGAAACAAAAACAAAAATGAACAAGTGGGACTATATCAAACTAAAAAGCTTCTGTACAGCAAAGGACACCATCAGTAGAACAAAAAAGGCACCCTACAGTATAGGAGAATATATTCATAAATGACAGATCCGATAAGGGGTTGACATCCAAAATATATAAAGAGCTCATGCACCTCAAGAAACGAAAAGTAAATATGCCAATTAAAAAATGGGCAGAGGAACTGAACAGACAGTTCTCCAAAGAAGAAATTCAGATGGCCAACAGGCACATGAAAAGATGCTCCACATCACTAATCATCAGAGAAATGCAAATTAAAACCACAATGAGATATCACCTCACACCAGTTAGGATGGCCACCATCCAAAAGACAAACAACAGCAAATGTTGGTGAGGATGTGGAGAAAGGGGAACCCTCCCCCAATGCTGGTGGGAATGTAAATTAGTTCAACCATGGTGGAAAGCAGTATGGAGGTTCCTCAAAAAACTCAAAATAGAAATACCATTTGACACAGGAATTCCATTCCTAGGAATTAACCCAAAGAATGCAGGAGCCCAGTTTGAAAAAGACATATGTACCCCTATGTTTATCACAGCACTATTTACAATAGCCAAGAAATGGAAGCAACCTAAGTGTCCATCAGTAGATGAATGGATAAAGATGTGGTACATATACACAATGGAATATTATTCAGACATAAGTATACCATTTTCAACAACATGGATGGAGCTAGAGGGTATTACGCTCAGTGAAATAAGGCAGGAGAAGATAAGTATCAAATGATTTCACTCATCTTTGGAGTATAAGAACAAAGAAAAAACGAAGGAACAAAACAGCAGCAGACTCACAGAACCCAAGAATGGACTAACAGTTACTAAAGGGAAAGGTACTGGAGAGGATGAGTGGACAGGGACACATAAGGGGGGGGAAAGGGGCATTATGATTAGCACACATAATGTAGGTGAGGGGGCACGGGGAAGGCAGTATAACACAGAGAAGACAAGGAGTGATTCTACAGCATCTTACTACACTGATGAACAGTGACTGTAATGGGGTTTGTGCAGGGGACTTGAATATTGGGGGAGTCTAGTAACCATAATGTTGCTCATCTAATTGTACATTAATGATATCAAAAGAAAGATTACTTGGAATTGTCTTCTTCATTCTCTAGTAGTTAAGTTTTTTGTCATTTTATTATTTATTTCTAATTCTACTGGCTTATGATCAAAAATATGGTCTGTAATATATTTAAATTTTTTAATGTATTCAAGTTTGCTTTGTGGCACATGACTGCTTTTTGTAAATGTTCCATGATGAAAAGTATTTAAGGAAGAAAAAGCACTATCATCTATTAAATTGAGTTTGATGATTCCATTACTCATTTTCCATAGATCTTATTTTTGTCTACCAGATCTTTCCAGCTCTGAAAGAGGTATTATGAATTCTCTGTAAAATATTTTCATGAAGTTCTCCTTATACTTTCAATATTTCTTACTTTATATATTTAGCTTTCATTTTATTTGGCACACACAGATTTATGATGAAGTGGCCTTTGCCACTATATAATAACCTTCTCTGACTCAGTGCTTTTAATACTGTTTCACCTTACCTAATATTAACATTGCTACTATGCTTTATCAATATTAAAGCAACCACTTGCTTGGTCTAACTGTGCACCAGAAACTGTCCTAAATGCTTGAAGCATGTTAACCCATTTAATCCTCACAGCACCCTTTGAAGGAGGTACTAGCTATTATTATCCCCATTTCACAGGCGGTGAATATCTAAGCAGTCAAACTGCCCAAAGCCACAGTCAAGTGGCTGCGCTGGGATTTGAACCCGGGCATCTGGCTCCATAGCCCATGCTCTCGGTCATGACAGTAGGCTGACCTACTTTGTCCTTTCATCGCACTTGGCATTTATAATTTATGTTGCTTTTTGTTGCTGTTATTTCCTTTCTCCTTTTCCTTATTTTGACTGGTTTAACCCAGTCATCGTTTGTCACCTTTCCCCACTTGTGAACTGGGGAATGTTCCGGGGCACTGCTGTTCCATGAAAGCTGCCTTCCCTTTGGCAACCTCCACCACGACCATGTCTGTGCAGACTCCAGGCTCCGTTCTCACGCAGCCTTGCCTCCCCTCCATGAGACACTGAGCGCCCTTCACATCACCCCTCCTTCATCCTCCAACCCAGGGACTTATTCGGAAGGATTTTACTATCCTCCCCTCTTGCTCTCCCCTGACCCCAACTAGGCTTTGCTAAAATAAGGCAATACTTCTAGCTATAATTAGAATTGGCTATAATTAGAATTTTGCTCATAAAATGTGTCTTCTATTTCAAAATTTTTTTCCCTCTTGAAGCACTTCCATTACCTAGTCCCAGGCATCTCTCCGTATCATGTACATGAAATGGCACAGGTCTTTCTTTAAGGATCACTGATCTCCTTTGTACTCCCTTTCATTTTCCCCTATGTTAGGGTCTCTGTGCAGACTCATTGTGTTTTTGGTTAGAGTCTTCTCCCTAGCATTTTCCTCTCAGGCACCTGGATGAAAGACTCTGAATCCCTGCCCTGTGAATAATCATCCTTCCCTCACCCTGAAGAGCACAGGATAAATTGAAAGGGTATAGAATTCCTGCCTTAAAGGCTTTTCCTCCCAGTGAACTTCAAGGCTGACGGGAATCTGATACTTCTTCCTCTATGCATACCTTGGCTCCTTATGCCTAGAAGCTTGTAAGATCTTGTTTCCTTCTATTTGGAGATCAGGAGTTTTATCAGAATGTACCTAATTGTGGATATTTTTAAAAATTCAATTCCACCTCAGTGAACTATTCTATCTATAGTCTCAGATTTTTCTTCAACTCAAGCAAATGTTCTTCTTCTACGTAACTATTGTTTCTTCTCCATCTGTTTCTTTGACTCCCTCTGGAGCTCATATTATCCATATGCTGGGTGTCCTGGGTCTGTCCTCCAAGTCTTACATCGTTTCCCTTATGGTTTCTCTCTGTATTTGGCTCTGATGTTTCCAGATTTCTTCTACTTTTTTTGGGGGGTAACATTCATTTCATAAAAGGAACCATCCTTGCTTCTGGTTCATCTGCTGATTTTGAAACATTTAAGTTCAAGGAAGACATTTTATGTTGCACCTGGACCTCCTTAAGTGCCCTGTCTTAGCTAGCTGGGTCTGCTACAACAAAATACCACAGACTAAGTGGCTCATCAGACGTTTATTTCTTGCAGTTCTGAAGTTGGGAAATCTGAGATTAGGGCCCCCATAGGGTCATGTTCCCATGAGGACTCTTTTCCTGGCTTGTAGACAGCTGCCTTCTCACAGCATCCTCACATGGTGGAAAGCGGCTCTGGTCTCTCTTGCTTTTTTTGTAAGAGCACCCGTCCCATCATGGGGGTTCCACCCTCAGGACCTCATCTAAAATGCCCAAAGGCCTCAATTCTAAATAATCATCACACTGGGGGTTAGATCTTCAACATAAGAATTTGGAGAGGGACAAAACAGTCAGCCCATAACAGGCCATGATTATTTTTCACTCAAGGCGCACCTGTTTCCTATTTTATTTGGTCAGTTCTAAGGGCTGTACTTATTCTTCCTCCCTCTGGTGGCTGGGCGTCCTTAGGTGTGATGTTCTTTTTGTTCTCTGCTCACCGGAGTGAGATTCAGTAGGTGGTGTTGAGTGTAGTGGAAGGAGCTTATGGGCAGCCAGTGAGAGCTCAGCGTCGGTGTCCAGCGAGGCACCAAGAGGAAGCTTCTCTGAGTCCTGCTCTCAGCAGCCCTCCCAGCCCGGAGGCAGTGGGCACGCAGCCCGCCTCTGTGGCCCCTCATTTGGCTCAGTCATGTGGTGTGAGGCAGTGAGAACGGCCTTCTCTCTGACTCCCAAACCAGAGTGCCCAGGACCTCATGCCAGGCTTTCCCAGGCTGGGTCTCTTCTGGCTCCCCAGGCCTTTCTGCCTGCCCACCCCACCATTCAGGAAGATGGCACTGGAAACGGGAACGGTGAAGGCAGTCATGCTAAGCCACCACCTTCCCTGCACCAATCCAGGGGTTTCTTATGGATACATTGATGTGTATGTACTTGTTATTATTTATTTCTAAAAATGTGATGATTTCTGATAAACTGAAAATCTGTGGTCCAATTTGCAAATGACCAGGAAAGCCTATATGAAATAATGTAACTATGCTTACATCAATTGTTTTTGTGCTTCCTTTTCTCAACCTTTTTTAAGCATAACATACATACAGAAAGTTGCACTTGTGTACATTTTTTAGGATTTTCAGATTTCCTGTTAAAAAGCAGAAGTTAGCAATATGAAAATTCTGTGTTTTCTTTATTGAAGATCTGGTTGGAGCCACTGTAGACGTAGTCACAGTAACAGCAAAAAAAAAAAAAAAAAAAATTCACTGCAAGGAATTTGGAACTACTAGACCTGTTATCTGCTGTAGTCTCCAGCTTTTTCTGAATGAACCTGCTCTTAAGAAGAATGCAAACCAGTTACAATACCTGTGAATGACAAAACATTAGTCATCTGAACACATTCTCGTAAGAAAACTTCAGATCTGACTAATCTGGTTCTGACACTCTCCCACTGATAAAAAAAAGTGCTGGTGTGCTCACTCTCTTTTAAAAGGAAGCAACACTTACTAGTTATAGTTAATAAAAAGTAATACTTAGTTTTCTATATGTAATGCTTCAAACCTTTGTTTAAAATAAGGCTTAAGATCAGGGGTTCTCAAACATCTTTGGGGTGGGTAAAGGATCCCCAGGTGGCTTGTCAAACGCACAGATTTCTGGGCCCACCCGCAGAGAACCAAAGGGAGGGAACACGTGCAGAAGTGTTCATGCTCGAGGTCCACAGACCCCTCCTGGAGAAACACTGCATTGGACACTAAAGAAATGACAAAGAGTATAACTAATCTCATTTCATCTGAGTTGTTTCTCGATCCAAAAAAATCATTAAGCAAGTAAAATGAACAGTAACTCACAGAGGCACTAAAAATAATTAACACATTTTTTAAAAGGTTCTGTCTTTCCAGTAAGCAAAGAAACAGGAAGTGGGAGTCACACCATTACTGTGCCCGCTGTGGTGCAGAAACTGACAGTCAGGGAGGCTGTGCATGTGTGCAGACAGTGGGGGTGCCTGGGGAACTCTGTGCTTGCTGCTCAGTTTTACTGTGACACTAAAACTGCTCTGAAAAATAAAGTCTATTTAAAATTTAAAATTTAAAACAATACCATTTTCATCTATTAAAACAGCACATACTTTTAGTTCTGTATAAGATACACTAAATGTACATACTAAGATGGATATCAGAAATAAAAAATGCACAGTTGGCTCTACCTGACATGTCTTTCTGGAGTTCCACCAGAATATATTCCTAATGTTCACAACCTTTGACCCAGTAACTCTAGGTCTTAGATTCACCTTATAGGAAATAATAAGAAAAAAATGAACAAAATGTAGGCACAAAGATGTCTTCATTATGCAACACATATACCAGGTATCTACCCAGTACATTATTATGCAACCAGTGAGAGGTTCATGGAGGGCTTTTAAAACCAAGGGAAAATGTGTACAATTTAATATTAAGCAAAAAGAACCATACAAAATAAATATACTGCATGATTCTAGCTGTGTATAAGATTACATATGAAATAACACTAGGATATTAACATTTTGTTTATTGCTGGGGTGGAGTTATGGTTCCTCTTTTCTGTATTTTCCACAATGGCTTTACATCAACTTTTTAACCAGAAAAAGAAAAGCCCTTTTAACTTTCAGAATTCTTATGCAAGTGATTAAGATATTATATTAGAAATGCTTTCTTTGAATAATACAAAGAAGAATTATATTTGAGCTTAACACCATATTCATGTTACTGAAAAGTTATGTGAAAACAGAAGGCATTAGAGAGCTTTCTATTTACAGGAACTCTGTGATGAAGCCTTAGAAAAACAATTCCTCTGTAAAGCCAGTAATGTTCCCTAATTTGTCATTTTTGGAACAATACATTATCATGACGTATTTACTTAAAAAAGGTTACACTCCTAAGTATATCATCAACTCTCCATTACTGTTGGTTCAATTCAAGAAATTATTTTCTGCAGGCAGGGCATGTGATGTGCACCAGGCCTGCCCTCAGGGAGCTCAGTCACAGCAGGAAAGACTATGAGGTGCTAACTGTGTAACCTGATAAATCCATACAATAACATGTTTCACAGAGCAGAGAGGAAAGACCAGTCACCTTGGAAAAGTGATGCCCCAAGTCTTCATTAATTTTTTTCTAAGACATGGCCTGTCTTTAGA